>NC_053440.1:8021989-8193473 GCF_007990345.1 Gossypium hirsutum
TAATTTTTGTTTTTCATTTATTTTCTAGAAATAGAACCGTGGAAACCTTGACTAACAATTTTATTTTATTACCCATCTATTTATATATCTGCTTTATAATTATTTATGACATAATTGTGATATATGTGTATGAGATAATCCACAGATAATCTATTAAAGATAAGAAGTATGGTAATGAGAAAATACATGTGTTGTATTGTTACATTTACTTCTTTAGGTTATTCGATAACTGTGAAAAGTATGGTAATGAAAAGGTGTATGTCTAGGATTGGGTCTGACTGGGAAAGGCTTGGTTTTTAGGTGGTCAAATATGACTTACCTCTCTTTCTTGGGATTTTACCTGATGTATAGATCACATTCACTTCTTCGGTTTTTTCCCTAAAAGAAAAACTATAGAAAATCAAAATGTTGATTTTTATGAATGAATGAATATGAATAGTATAAAAGTGCCAAAGCATGTCATGCATACATGAGATAAGCATGTCATATAGTTTAGGAAAGAATATCACATGTATTTTTTATGCATATATTGGTCATACATGATTGAAATTGAAAACTAAAAACCTTGTGTGTTTTTAAAATATTGAGTGGGAGAAGGTCCCTAAATAAGACCTGTGGCCTCCATCAATGGTCTCTTGTGAGGGCATGGCAAGTGCACTACCCCACAGTAGGATTGCTATGTGGATTTCACTAAGGAGATTTCATGAAATTAATAAGAATTCTCTTGCGATCAAATGATAATTAGACTAACCCGTGTAGTAAGCATTATCATGAGATAAGTTAATAAATTCTATCTTCAAAAGAGGACAACTAGTCAAAGCATATTACTCAGTGAGATTATCCCACGATAGGTCTTTTGTGGTGCATGATGCGATAGGGGTTGAGTTGATGATTGTACACTCAAGATCTTCAAGTTAGGTAACTCCCCACGGAGCTCTACTTAAGTTAAAATGATAGTCAACCGTTACACGATGATTAGTATGTGTGAATGCCTAAATGAATTAGGTTCATGTACTAATTGGATGGAAATCCATATTCTTACTAGTTCATCATGATCACCCCATGATGGCTTGATTCAACAGGTGTTGGAATTATCATTGCAATGGCTTACAAATGCATTCAAGGTTTAAGGTAAGACGCATGCATAATTTTAATGCATATCGTAATGTTGCAAAATTTTTTCAAACATTTGCTTAATACAAATATATTAATATATGAATGTTTTATTTTCATTTCAAAAATGGCATCAACTCCCTTATTGAACATACTCACTAAAAAAATGAACAGAAATAACTATAAGGAATGGAAAAGGAACTTGATAATTGCCTTAAGCTGTGAGAAACTTAAAGCAGTTCTTGATAATAAGTGTCAACTGACCACTCAAGCTGAGGCTAGAAAAGCTGAGAACAGTTTGACGAGATAGCTAATTGCTATATGCTGGCAAGCGTGACCAAGTACTTTGTATAAGCAACTGGAGAGCTGTAAAACTGCTAAAGTGATTGTAGATAAGCTAAAAGACATGTTCAAAGGACAAGCTACCTTGGCTCGACAGTCTTCCATAACTAGCTTGATGAATGGCAAACAAAAGCCTAGTCCCTGATCAAAGACCATATGATCAATCTTATAGGATATTTTGCTGAGCCTGTGGACAATGAGGCCAATCTGGACTAGAGCACTCAAATTGAGATCGTGTTTAAAAGCTTATCAAAGGATTTTCCTAGTTTTCAGGCCACATATAACCTTGGTAACAAAATCCTGACGCTTACACAGCTCATGAATGAGTTACAATCCTATGAGTTGATGTTGAATGGCAGTCAACTGATTTGAAGAGCATAAGCGAGTATATTCTTCACTTCTTCCTTAAAAGGGAAGGGAAAACACACTAAGAAAGGTATGGCTAAGATTTCTGGGCCACAACAAGTGGAAAGGAAGAGAACCAGAAAGCCTAAACACTTATTTAAGTCTAAATGCTTCTTCTATAGCAAGAAAGGACACTTCAAAACAAACTGTAAAGAGTGGAAGGAATACCTAGTTACCAAAGGCAAAGGTATGGAACTCTTGATGATAGAATCTTGTTTAGTGAAATATTCAATAGACCACTTGGTTATTGATTCGGGAGCCACTAATCATGTTTGTTTTTCACTATAGGGGATCGAGGAGACGAAAAACCTTAAAGGTAAGAGCTTATCATTGTGGACAAAAATAAGACAAGTGTGGCAGCTGAAGCAGTGGGAGATGTACATCTTTATTTTGATAAGTTTAGAAAGATTATTTTAAAAAATGCTTTCTATGTACCAAGTTTCAAAAGAAACTTAATTTCCGTTGCATGTTTATATAAAGACGGCTTGACCGTGACTTTTAACAATGGAATTGCAATATTTAGAAATTGAAATCTTATCTGTAATAGATGGATGTCAAATAATCTCTATTTTATCAAACCAAATATGTACACACTTCTTGAGATTAAAATATCGAATAAAATACTTAAAACTTCTCACTCTAATAAGGCATACCTTTGGCATTTGAGACTTGGTCATATTAATCGAGAAAGAATCATTAGACATGTAAGATACGACATCTTAAGTTTGCTTAAATAAGTTGATCTTCCACAATGTGAATCTTTCTTGGATGGTAAAATGACTAAGAAATCTTTTAATGCAAAAGGAACGAGGGCCGAAAAACCCCTAAAACTTGTGCATATTGACGTATGTGGCCCCATGAACATTAGTGCAAGAGGTGGTTATGTGTATTATGTAACCTTTATTGATTACTATTCTAGATATGGGTGTGTATACCTGATACACTACAAGAGTGAAATCTTTGATAAATTTAAAGAGTTTCACCGGGAAGTGTAGAAACAACTAGGTTTACCCGTAAAGGCACTTCGGTCTCATCGAGGTGGGGAATATTAATCTGGTGAGTTCTTAGGGTACCTCATAGAGAATGGGATTTTATCCTAGTTAACCATGTCGAGCACTCCATAATAGAATGGTGTGGAAAAGAGAAGGAATTGAATGTTGTTAGACATGGTATGTTCGATGTTAAGTTATTCGAAGCCGTCAATCTCTTACTGGGATATGCGGTACAAACGGCTTGTTATATTCTAAATGATGTGCCAACTAAGGCAACATCAAAAACTCTATACAAATTGTGGCATGACAAGATATAACACCCTAATCCCCAATGGTCGACTGAGGCATTACACGGAAAGCAAACTTATACATAGTTTCAAGGTACAATAATTACAATGACATGTTAACTTTGAAAAGTTTCAAAAACACAAGTATCCAACCTGGTATACGTCATGATGTATATACAATTGAATTTTAAACTTTCAATTGAAAATCTTTTCCTTTGAAAATACAGTATTACTGGCAGTGGTCATAACATATAAAACAGTTTGGCGTATACAAGCAAAAACAGTTCACAAAACATAATTAATAAAATTTATCAAATCATTCAAGGGTATCATTCAAATAAAATTGTAGTTAAATAAAAGGTACTTTATTACATATTCAAATTCAAATCAGAGTTACACACCATCCCCATAGAACATATGCATGTTACAAAACAAACACAGGGAAAGCTCATTGTAAAGGTCACTCTTTCTAGTTGAGTCCCTTCAACAACCGACGACGGAGTACCACCTGAAAGAGGGAAAAAAAGAGAGGTAAGTTCATAAGAACATAGTGAGCTCCATAAAAGAAAAAACTCAACCCTTTGATGAAATACAAAAACAAGATTAAAAATACAACTGTAAACTTATGCACATAGACTAATACACCAACTCTACATGGCGAGACAGTTGGGTGGACACTATCATATCATTGGCGAATATTTAACCATGGAGGATAACATTTTCAGGCAGACTCTAACATCGGGTGCATACCTTCTTCTTTAACATCGAGTGAATAGTTTCATCCTTACATCAAATAGAACTTTAGCCTTAACAAAGTTGACACTTCTCAACCAAACACAATCTTTTCTAACACATACCTCTGCATTTCAGACATCTCATCGGGCTAAATCATACACACCTTCATTAGGACGAATTCAATATGCCAAATACCAATACTAAACAAATACACTATGTTTTTAACACAATAAACATAGAATAAAGCTTACCACTTAACATTCAACTTTTCCTTTCTACCAGTAATTATACGTAACATATAACATATACAGAGTCATATTAACTTACTCTTTTCAATACATAACATATATCACATATAGAGTTATATTAACTCACTCTTTCAAATCCTTCCTGGGTTTAAACCTCGGATCCTCCAATCACATGTCAGAACAAATATCACATTTCTCATCATTTTGGACATATGCATATTCTCGTGAGTTCAGGGCATTTTGCCATGGTTAACAACTAACAAGTCCTATCATAGGCAGAACCCATATTACTAGGTTAGTTAGCAACTAACATGCCCTAGCAATCCTAGTAGTCATGCCAACTGGTTAGTAACTAACATACCTTACTAGTGGTCACCAACCTAGTTAACAACTAGCATGTCCTACTAGTGGCCCAACATACACGCCAATCTGGTTAGCAACTAACATGCCTTACCAGTGGCCTGTCATATTCTCTCACCTGGTTAGCAACTAGCATGCTTTACCAATGGCTCTTCATATCTAGATATTGAGTTTATACCTTAAGGAAGTTGTATCCATTTCATGCCACAAACATGCGCACATAGAAGATTACATGCAATAGGTTCACATAGCTCTGTACTGATGGGTTCACTTGAACACTAAGCTATGACACCCACAATTAGTGGTGTACACAAGATAGAAGGAAACTCAAAGAAGAGCAAAACAAACTAGATACTCACTGATAATCCCTACGAGGTTTGTTATACTATCTATAATGCTACATGCACAACCCTTTCTTACTAATCTCGACCACTTGCTGATTCCTCTTCAATGAATAACTCTTCCTTAAGCAGGATACTAGAGTTTTACAAATATTTATAGCTCACACAACTCTCACACCACTTACACGTGGCTAACATGCAAAGATAGCTTATACACTATTGTTGTAAAATATAATCGTTCTAAGTATATCACACAATAAAATAATCATTAAGTTTTAGTAATTTTTGATTGAATCTTAGTAATGACTCAACTAAAATGGAACAGTAAACACACATTTTCAAATAGGAAGCAATCGGGTCAACAATCCCACAATCCATTATTGGCGTAAACTAACAGAAGGGTCTATCACATATATTTCCAAGAGAAGACACAGATTGGCTGGTGCCCACTATGACAACACCAAACTATAAAACCAAAAATCTAACACTTTTTTCCAAAAGACGAACCCTTCAACCAAAATCATTACAAACCTACTAGATTAAATAGATAGTCCACTATTCATGGCGTAACAAACATTACAAATACAACACTGGAGGTTAGAACACAAATTAGTCTTTCTTTAGCTTAAACTTAGCTAACTATACGCCCACATAAACCATTAACTAGGACTACACCAGGCAGAGTGTTAAACAAGAAGCCAAGTCTAGAACATTTAAGGATTTGGGGATGTATAACCCACAAACTGGATAAAAATGAGAGGAAGTTAAACTTATGGACAAAATTATGCATATTTTATAACCCAAAAGAGCAAACTATTATAGTGTCGACTCATGCTACTTTCTTTGAAGAAAATTACATGAATAACTTCAAATCTTGAAGTAAAGAGGTACTCGATGAGCTTTCGAGAAATATATGAAACCTTATGAAACCGGTTCCAAAATCAACTTTTAATAGTATACCTGCAAGCAATCAACAACATAAGGTGTTTCATCATAGTGGAAAGGTCTCTTACAGGCTCGAGTTCTTCCAATCTTGAGGAAGTGTTTTTAACACTAAGTATGCCAAACAAGAAGATGAAGGCCTACTCACATATGAATAAGCGATGCAAAATGTTGATTCCAAACTCTTGGAAATAATTATTAAAGCTGAGATGGACTCTATGTATTCCAACTTAGTGTGGGAACTTGTAAACTTATCAGAAGGGATAACACTTATAGGGTGTAAATGGATCTATAAGAGGAAAATAAATGTGGATAAAAAAGTGGAAACTTATAAGGTCAGACTTGTCACAAAAGGTTATACTGAAAAATAATGCATCGATTACAAAGAAACCTTCTCTTTAGTTGTCATGCTTAAGTCAATTCACATATTATTATACATTTCACATATTATTATACATTGCAGCGGTTCTCGATTACGAAATCTAGAAAATGGATGTCAAGATAATATTTTTAAACAACTATCTTGAATAGAGCATCTACATGATGCAACCCACCAGACATATAGCTAAAGGAAGCGAGCATAAAGTTTACAAACTACTTAGATCCATATATGGACTTAAGCAAACATCCCGCTCATGGAATCAAAATTTGATCAAACGATCAAAACTTTTTGGTTTGAGTAAAACTTAGATAAACCTTGTGTTTACAAACATTTAGAGGATGGAAATGTGATCTTTCTCGTTCTATATATCGATGACATTCTACTAATTGGAAATGATATAGGGATATTGTCATCGATTAAATTGTGGTTAACCCAACAATTTAGCATGAAGGACTTGGGAAAAGCTAATTTTGTTCTAGGTATTCAAATCCTAAAGGATCGAAAGAACAAAATAATAGCACTGTCTCAGGCTTCATACATAGACAAGATATAGGACCATTATGCAATGACCGATTCAAAGAAAGGAAATAAACTTTCTATATCAGGATTTCATCTCTCTTTAGAGGAATGTCTTAAGAAAGCAAGTAGAAAGAGAGAACATGAGAAACGTTCCTTATGCCTTGGTAGTAAGAAGTCTCATGTATGCTATGCTATGCTATGCACACGCCCAAATATTTGTTTTGCAGTAAGATTGGTAAGTCGATATCAAGTGAATCTATGACCAAGACAGTGGCAAGTAGTTAAGTATATACTCAAGTATTTACGAAGAACGAGGGATTATATACTTGTGCATTCTATAAGAGATCTCACTCCTATTGGATATACTAATTTTGACTTCGAAATGTGTCGAGATTCGAGGAAATTGACATTAGACTGTGTGTTTGTCCTAAACGGTAGGTCTATAGTGTAAGTGTCAAGCAGGGTTACACTGCTAACTTCACTATAGAGGGCCGAGTTATGAGGTATGGAAAAGCTATGGGCGTATAATTGTGTGGATATAGTTAAATCTGAATTAACCAAATAAGGACAAAACATATAAGGGAAATAATAGTGTTTGACGAAATTGTAGACGTAGTCAAAGATCGTATATGAAGACAAACACTAGGGATCTGTTTAGCTAAGACTGTTATAGCTAGAGAGCTCTTTGGGAAACATATGAAATGGCACACAAATGTAAAATATGACTCATCTACTTCACTAGGGCAAGTAGGTGACTGTTAGATTTGATGCCTGAAGTTTATTATTATTGTCAATATACAGTTGTAATTTTTTTAACAAATTGATTAATAAAGAAAATTCATTGATTACATTAATATACTTTATATAATTTTCCTCACATGGGTTTTACACACAAAGAAAAATAGAAGTAAATTTTGCTTATTGTTTTTCTAAATGTTTAACTAATACTAAGCGATATTATGTGGTCAAATCGTAGTACAGAAAGATAACTTGTATTAGTAGATGGACTTAAAGATGTCCTTAGTCTAATTGGAAATGAGCAAACCAGTTACAAGACTAATATGTTGTCTTTAAGTCCAATTAGGGAGATGTCATGTCTTGGGCATCAAAGCGGATAACTCCCAGAAGATAGAGACACATATGTGACTAACTATATTGACAATACGTCAGATAGGACCCAAGTAGAATAGATCTTGAATCCATTTATGGATTTATTCACATGTTACATTCATAGTGTAACATACCTAAATCCTAAGTGGATGACAGACTATGTATGTGTGACTCATACAATTTTATGTAAGTAAAAGTCTAAGTTCAAATGGATATAGAATTGGTGCGTTGGTGCGTTGGGTGTACGCCTTCTATAGTATGTAGCGTTATTCACAACAATGGAATTCATAGTTAAAAACATGGGTAAATGATATTTTCTCATTGGCATGAAATGGGTGATGAAAAGTAAATATGACCAGGAGTCGTCTGTCTTTGTGATGGATGACTTGATCACTATTTGATAGTAATTGATTTTTCCTGTAGGAAGATGTAATGATTACCATGAGATAAAATAGGATCATATCGGGAGAACAGATATTATCTCAAAGAGATCAAGGTCATTGGACGAAATTGAGTAGTTGTTTTCATAATGGTATGTTATTAGGAAAAGCTCAATCAAGATATTATAGTGAAATGACTTTGTAACTAAATGAGTTTATAATTAATAGGAAAAAAGCTAGAACTTAATTATAAATAATTTGAGGCTCAACTTCATATGTCCAATCGGTCTCTACGCTAGATCATTGCAACCAGAAATGAATTGCTTGTTTGAATAAAAATGAATGGAATGAATAGAAAAGGAGAAATGAGAAACATTCAGGAATGATTATGGTTTTCTCTGAAATAGAGAAAAGAAATAATTTGGAAATAAATGTAGGTTTCCAAAAATGGAAATGAAAATGAAAATTTGCAATCCTATATAAGATTACTTAAAAAATTATTGAAGAATAAATTTATGTTTTTGGACTGTTTTGAAGCCCAAAAATGAAAATAAATCATTTGGTCATAGTGAACATGTTGAGTTGTGATATTGAACAAATTTTCTCGAAATTTTATTAGGGATAAAATCGTCAAAATTTTACCGAGAGGTAAAATTGTCAAAATTTTACTGGAGTAAAATTGAGATGAAAAATTATTTAATATTTAAATATTAAAGTTTAGTTTGAGAAATAGAAAAACGAAATTAGGTTAGATCACATTAGAGAGTATTGAGTCAAAACGGCCCAAGAAGTACCCATAATTGAATTTGATGTGAGAGAGACCCAAAACCCCTCATATAACATAACGGGGGTAGCAACCCTAGTAGAAATATAAGGGTGAGTCCTTCACCCCTCTACTACTCTAAGTAGGATGTTGTTTTTTATTTAAAATAAACATGTACAACTCTACAAGGGTTCTACCTTCTCTTCCTATAAATAGATGGCACTGGTAGAGCTATTAACACAATTTTTGAGAGATTGTTATTCTACCGAAAAATAAAGAGAATTTATTATCAACTTATAAATATATTTTTCAAAATAAAAATTTTACCCGTTTCTATTATAGAAGAGAGAATTTTTCATTTTCACCCCGAAAGGAAATTTTTTTTTCTAGTTCCATGTTTTGATTTAATTGGTTCAAGATCACACTCGAAGCAATTCGTGGTACAAGAATAATGGAGAAGATAATTTGGTTGAAAGCCAGAAAATATCAAAGATTCACTTATCCAAAAACACAAGTACGATTTTAGTCTAATGTTTATTGGTATAAATATCACAAATCGGGACAGTTTTTACAAAAAAAAAATTCGTTGTATAAGAAAACCGTTTTCAAACCGGATTTTTTTCAACACAAACCTGCACCAAAATCAAACAAACCACATGGTCGTGCCATACAACAATGTGTGGCAAACGGCCGTGTGACCCCTATTTACACTTTGTACCTAATTTTTTGTAAAAGTTTTAGTTTAGTCCCGAGTTATTATCGAGTTAGTTTAAAGGTCTCGTATGCTTAATTAATGTCTGATTTTAATTGTAAATCACATCATACTTGTGTTGATGTTGTTTAATATATATGCTGATTATTTAAGCCAAAATATGATAGTAATGTTTTTATAACTCGAGGCAAGCAATCGAATTATTAATGTAATATACTAGTTAATATGCAAGGAAGGAATACACCTACATTCCTTATCAATAGAAAAAAAGGTCAAATGCTACTTCAAATAAAAGAATATCTTCAAATTGTCTTCAATTGCATTTTGCTAAAGAAAAATTGTTTTCATTTTGACAAAAGACAAAACAATAGTTAACGTCAATTGGAGGTTTGTGAAAGATATTGACAATTGTAAAGAATATTATCAATCATGAATTTCTCAGCTGGCTAACGGGTGTCACTCTTATCTCCCACTAATTTAATAACAAAGTTTATCCTTAACTTTAAAGAAAATTTAATCTATTTTATATTTGAGCATTTTCTTAATATTTCTAAAAATTAAGTTTTTAATATAATATAAATAATTGTGGATTTGGTTAATGAATGCCAATACTACTTAAAAATTATAATCACCTTTTTTAGTCCTTTAGTTTTAACAAAAAATATTTTAACTTTTTATTTTGTCTTTTTTAGTTATTAAATTTGTATTTTTTATCAAATTGTCTTAAATAGATAGAAAAGTTGACATATGTTAACTTTGATGATGTATCATACGTGTGGATTACCACGTTGATGACATATCAACATTTAATTAATTTTTAAAATTTTAAAATATTTAAAAAATATTGTGTTATAATTTTTAATATTTAATTTTTAAAATAATTTTTATAGTTTTTTATTTTAAAATTTAAAAAAAGTTAATTAAATGGTTTATTGAGAATGGAATTTGAAAAGGTTTACTTTATTTGAAAATCCGTACTAACTCAATTCCCCAAATCAAAGGTTTCATATAAAAAAAAGTGATTATAATAAACTAATATATTACCAAAAAAAAGGAATTAACAGAAATAATTGAAAAGCAGCGTTTTGAGATATGATATAGAATGCAAATCCAAATACGTAAAGATATGGGATGTTAATTGGATTAAAGAAGAGAAAGCCAAAAGGGACAAGGCTCTAAATCAAGATCCATCATGAGAAGATACAGTGATGGGAAATTGGAAATCAGTGTGTACAATGATTGACACTAAACCTAGGTTTCTTTTACTTTCTCTATTATAAAGGAAGATATGGTTCATACGTTTCTCCATATTTAGATAATGACATCACTTGTTTGATTGCTGCTCAACAAATTCTGGGTACCAAAATATTTTTCTATAAATTTCTTTTATCTTCAGCAATACAAAAATCTTGGGTTTTCTATAATTTCCCATGTTTTTTTTTTCTTGAACCAAATTAAGCAATTAGCTAGCTTTCCTAACAGTGAAAACAATTCCATCACTTTCTCTGGCATTGCTTTTAAACAACTTCATGCCTACCCTGTGTATGTGAAAATGCCAAAAAAAATTTAAGGAAAATTGGGTGAGGAAAAACGTACCTGATAAAGCATTGAGTCCTTTAAAACAAGTGTTGAAAAAAGAGGTGACCTCTTTGGTATGAGCAACAATGTGATCTCCTAAATCCAGTGATTGGGTTTGGCTTTGATCATCAAGGAAGGGTGCATTAAGATCAGATCCACCATTTTGGTGATCAGTCGCCATTGCAAGAGTTGTAAAATTTTAATTAAAAAGATATGAAAGGAAAAGAAGAAGAAAATGTAATTATATATGGAAGAAGATGGTTTCCAAGTTCCGGCACTGCGACTGATCGAGTAAACTAAACAAGTTTCCAAAAGAGCCACGAAAATATAGAATCTGAACTGGACTTTTATTAGTAAATACAGCTCGTCTTACACTTGTTTAGCTCATAATTTGTTTAGGGATGTCATACATGTATTGTGTGTGGGAGTATATATGTTGTGAACGTTTAATTAATATATAGCACTTGAAGATCGTGTTATACTATCCGATCCATTGGGGAATTTACGAAAAGCTTATTATTTTTAGGATAAATTACATCATTAATCACTAAATTATGGGTAAATTTTTGTTTTGATTGTTTAACTAAGAAAGTTATAATTTGGTCACCTAACTGTTAAGATCGATGCTATTTGACTTTTATTGTTCACACTATATGCACTAATCAAAAGCTTTCTTTTTCCTTCTCTTCTATAGTTTATTTTTTCAATGAAACATTTTCGAACGTCACAAATCTACAAACCAAAATTCAAACAACTTTGCTCTCTAATCTCCAACACTGAACGTATGTTCTTCTACTCGTCGATAGGTACTGATCCACCATACCGATCGTCGATTTGTCACTTGGAGCTCACGGCAAAACTTTTAAGGAAAAAAAAAAACTTAACAATCAAGTGACTAAAGTAAAAACTTTTGAATAGTTCAGTGACTTAAATGAAAATTTTCGAATAACTTAATAACCAAATTGTAAACATTTTTAGTTAAGTGATCAAAACGAAAATTTACCCATAATTAATGACTAATGGTATAGTTTACCTTATATTTAATAAGTAGTAAATATTATTTTAAGGATAATTTTGTTTTTCATATAAAATCACTCATTATGAGATTTTAACATCAAGCATTTTAATTTTTAATAAATTTTAAACTTATCATTTCAATTAAAATCATTTTTATTATTTTATAAAAATAAATTTAATATATGAAATTTTCACCTCATAAATGTCTATGATCTAATTTCTGTAATTCGAATTATTTCATCTTAACTAAATTAGATTTTTTTAATATTTTATTATAAATCCGCATCACATATGTTGTGAACGTTTACATTACTTATAGCACTTAAAGATCGTGTTATACAGTACTCGATCCGGGTATTTACCAAAAGCTTGTTATTTTTAAGGGTAAATTATATCATTAGTCATTAAATTATGAATAAGTTTTCGTTTTGATAATTTATTGAAGATTAGTTAAAATTTGGTCACCGAACTGTTAAGATCGATGCTATATGACTTTTATTGTTCGCACTATATGCACCAATCAAAAGCTCTCTTTCCATTTTTCTTCTATAGTTCATTTTTTCCATTAAACATTTTTGGACATCACGAATTTACGAACTAAAATTCAAACAACTTTTTTCTCTAATCTCCAACATTGACTTTATGTTCTTCTACTCATCGATGAGTACTGATCTACCATACTCATCATCAAATTATCACTTAGAACTCATTGGCAAAACTTAAAAAAAAAAACTTAACAATCCAATGACTAAAATAAAAAAATTTTCAATAGTTCAGTGACTTGAATGAAAATTTTTAAATAATTTAGTGACCAAATTGTAAACGTTTTTAGTTAAGTGACCAAAACAAAAACTTACTCATAGTTAATAACTAATGATGTAGTTTACTTTATTTTTAATAAGCAATGAGTTAAGGGTAATTTTATTTTCCATATAAGATCTAAAATCATTTTAGAATAACTTTTAAATTTACCATTTCAACTAAAATCATTTTTATTATTTTATAAAAATAAAAATAAATTTGATATATAAAATTTTCATCTCATAAATGTGCTATGATCTGTAATTCGAATTATTTGATGTTATCTAAATTAGATTTTTAATATTTAATAATAAATCCACATCACATATTAGATAACAAAAAGTAGAAGAAGAAATGGAACCAACTTCAAATAATAAAAAATACCAGACCCTAATTGTGGACTATACGATTAGGCATTCACTTCCTTGCTTTATTTTATTTAATATATAAAAGATCGGTTGCTTCCTTTAAAAATAAATTCGTGCGAATAATATATTCATTTTCTGTTTCTTTCATGTTTATTAGGTCCGGTTGGATGCGTTTTTAATTTATTATTCTGAAATGCTCTTTGTTAGAACGTTTTTACTCTTTTATTGTCAACCTGCCCTAAAAAGTTTTCCTCATTCGAGAATCCTTCAAATATCCTAAGATTTTCGAGTAATATTTTTAATGCACGAAAGTAGCTTTTGCATATTTACTCGTTTTCATTGTCAACCCTCCTTCTACAATGTCTACCTCAAACACGAACATAATTAAGAATTCAATCGATTAATCAATTAATTGTACAATTCAATCGAATACTGATTTATTTGGTCACATTTTTTATTTTTATTTTTTATTATAATATTTACTTCAAATAGTTAATATTGTTGATTACTTTGATAAAAAATTTTATGTGAATTTTTAAACAAAATATTATTCTAACAAAAAAAAACTTTTGCATGATATGTTGGAATAATTTTTTTTTGAAAATCCACATTAGCTACCAAAATTATCTAATAAATTCACGTCTATTGAAATGTTTTTTTGTTACATGATCACTACATGAATATTTAACAGAAAAAAATTAAAATATCACTCTAATAAATTTAATAAAAAATTTTATTGGTGTTAAGAATTGGAATTGAATTGGTAAATTCAAAAACTTGAGGGTTTTAACCCTCAAACACGAACATCATTAAAATCACCTAAATCCTAAACCTTTATCCCATAAACTTTAAAAACATGCCTTTTAAAAAAACCCTAAAACAAATATCTTAAAAAACCTAAAAACCCTAAAAGAAAAACCCTAAATTAGTACGTTTTGCTGATAGATCAAGAAAGCGCGTACAACTGGAAGTCTTTTCCTACAACATACGTTGAAAACACGTCTAGCTCAACACGTTTTTCTGCAAAATCGACTAAAAAGCATCCATCTCAGCATTATTAAAAAGAAGTGACCTAATCCCATAAATATTAAATGAATATCGGCATTTTAAAGGTTATAAATGAAAATAAACATAGATAAAATGGCCATTAGTGAATTTTCCTCTAAAATATAATACAATATGAAATTTTGAATAGAATAAATATTTTTGTCTTAAACTTATCTTCGGCCTCAATATATTTATTGAAATCTCTCAACTATTGGGTGAAGTTTTAAATATGTATGAATAACTCCATTCTTAAAGGATATAAAGTAGCTGTGATAGGTTTGTACTTAACAGATCTTTTAAGGAGACGACCCCTTGATGTCTTTTAAAGAGACGACTTCTTGATGCCTTCAAAATTAAATATAGAAAACGATTATATTTACATTTTATGGATGTAAAATCGTTGTGGTAGGTTTACACTTAACACATCTTTTAAGGAGACATCCCCTTGATGCCTTCAAAATTAAATATAAAGCCTTTTTAGGAATTTGACCCTATAAATTTAAAAAATGATAAAAATGACTTAACTTCAAGATTAAATATAAGAATGATCTGATTTCTACAATAGAGTTGGGTGCTACCACTTTCCCAAGCGGCACCACCTTAAAAATCTCCCTCCAAAAAATAATTTTTTTTGTGTCGTCTAACAAATTGGCGGCACCAGACTGTAGCATGCTGGGGCAAAACGGCCAGGGACCTGATGATGTAATTACTCTTTTTAGATTGGCTGAAAAAAGAGTGAGGCATGAGAGTGTGGAGGCACCTAATTAAATTTTTAGTCTATTTGCATGTTAGGTTTGTCGTCTTTTAAAATTAAAATTAAATTTAAATAGCCCTTAAAAATAAGGAATAACAAAAATAAACACTTCTCATTTTTTTTAAACAATAAACTTAAAAAATTATATAAAATTCTTATTTAAATTACCCGATATGTCCTTCAAAAAATTTCCTTAAGTTTATTTAAATTTAAACATTTTCAATTCATTCCCTAGCATATTTGAATTCAGATAAACTTGAGGAAATTTTTTGAGAGACATATCGGATAATTTAAATAATAAATTTTTTTATTTTTTAATTTTAATGTTTTTAAAAATATAGAAAAATGAAAAGAGTTTAATTTTGTTATTCTCATATCTTTTAAGGCTATTTAAATTTAATTTTAAAAGGGGATAGACCTAACATGCAAATAGACCAAAAGTTTAATTAGATGCGGCTATCGTAACGTCCCAAAAATCTTAGTCTCTGTTTTGTTAATTTTTCCATGAATTAAGTGTTTGTTTTAGTGTTGGAGATCTTAATTTCGAGCTCTTGTGTGTGCAAACAAGAGTTAATTTTTGCTAGTGTTTTGCTTGGGCCGCATAACAGGTTGTTGGAGTTAAGTTGGGTGAGTTTAAAATCTTGGAAGTTGTTGGATAGGTGTGGGTTAGTGGATAGGAAATGACTTATTAAGTTTGTTTTATTTAGTTATTTATTATTTATTTTTTTAAAAGAAAAAGAAGATAATAGTTGATAATTAAAGGGAAATATTCTCCCTAGTTTCACGCCACTTTGGTTATTGGCCATTCTGTTCACAAAATTTCTCTTTCCTTTGTTTTTTTCTTTTCATTCTATTCACGTGGGTTTGGAAAAGAGGGGTAGCAAATCGTTCTTTTGGGTTCTTGATTTTTAATGCCAAAGCCTTATTATTTCGCCATTCAAGATCGGTATGGTGTTAATCGAGTAGGTTCTAACGTGTCTCGTGTTAATCGTTCTTTTGGGTTCTCGACCCTTTCTTTCTCATTGTAGATTTATCTGTCGGTTGTTGTGATTGTGTTGAGGATAGTTGGTGGGACGTACCAATATTAAATGATTGTTTTGTTGTAGGTGACGAACGTGAGAATCGGAAATCCCCTCGTGCGATTTAGTTGTTTTAGGGGATGCTGTGAATGTGGGTAAGTATTCGAGCATTTATATATTCAATTTTAGTCAGAATTGCTCGTGTTGTGTTTTAGCCTAGTGAGTGGCTCGGTAAAAATTGTGGAATTGGGGACTGATTTTAGACAATTTATTGATGATTTTAGGTACTATTTTCTTCGTGAGTGCGGTGGTATCGAAATCGAATCAGGTGTGTAATGAGAAACCCGAAAAACAGTGAATGACAAAAGCCGAAATTGGGCACTGCCGACGCCACACGGCTGTGTGCGACACATGACCGTGTGACTGATCATGTGCTAAATCGTGTGTGACATACGGTCTGGGGTATTTTGGGTCGTGTGGGTCCTAAATTTAAGATTTTTCCCTAGGGCCGCACACGTTATTCTGATCAACCGCGGGGTCAGTATGTGGTTAAATATACTACAGAACAGGAAATTTGGCTATCTGTTCGTATGAATTCTGATATCTACATGTGTATCTGAGCTGTCATATGATAATTCAAACTGAGAGTAATGTTAAATACGTACATGATTTGTATAGTAACACCCCAAACCCGGCCCAGACATTATGGTCGTATCTAGCGATGTCACATGATAGAGTGTTTGAAAACTGTGTCGTCGCGTTAAAACCATTTCCATTGAATTCCTTATCTTAATATTTTATTAGTTCCAAATTTGTGTTGCTCATTTATTCAATAGTTCCAAAACGTTATTCGTTTGCGGAATTTTTTAAAACAGATTAAACAATCGTGCATTTAGGAAAAACATTTGTTTCTTTTGAAAACCGAGGTTTCTTACTACTAGCAGTTGTAATCCATAAGGTAAAGATAATTAAAACCCAAAATCAAAGTCCGAAAGTCCAATTACAACCCAAAAACTTAGCAAGTAAGAATATAATAGAAATAAAACCAATTATTGTAAATATGGGTTAAAAATCATTAAAGTCCAAAACCGTGGTCACCGCCGAGTCCTCCACTACACCGATCTGTCTAGATTTGGGGATTACCTGTGCACATTTAAACAAAATGGGTGAGTTTACGAAAACTCAGTGTGTAATCCCACAAAAACAAACAATAGCAAATCACAGTGCACAGTTAAAGTAGTCCTGGGCCTAAGCCCTTTTTCAGTATCAATAACAGTTTGGGACCTTAACCCATCTCAGTACAGTATCAAATATGCAGTAAGGCCTTAGCTCATCACAGTATCAATAGTAGTCACACAGTATTCAGTAAAAAAGTCCTACCCAACCAGCCTCTACACACTATCTCCGTCCAACCCTACGCTTCATGTGGGGATCAAATCAACCCACCCATCCTTACACTCCAGGTAGTACCGAATGTGGCACAAAACAGTAATTTGCAGCTGAGCTGCCGGTATGTTAGGCTTAAGATCCTTTCAGTACATTTCCTCCAAATATAATTAACCCAACCCCATGCAATGCAACATACAAGTCATGACATGTTATCTCAAGACATCAATACATATAACTAGTTCAGTATACAAGCATACTATCATCAAGCTCAACAGATATACAAATCAAACAGTCAGCTCATACAATTAGGGGTTTAAGTGATGCTTACTGACCATACAGTAGGTTCACAGTCGACTTGGGAGACTCGTGCAATCTTAGCAATCAATTCAGTGCTAATGGGCTCACACGCCCATGTGGTCTACCCATGTGGACCACTCGGCCCAAATTAGCATTGGCCGCATGGTCCATTTTTAATGTAACCCGTGCTAGCTAATATTCATATATGTTTTCACTATTTACTTATATGTTTCTTCAAAGTTGTCTACTTGAGTCACTGTTACTAAATTATTTATATCTTGAGCTACAAAATTCCAAATTAAGGTCTGCTTGATGTCTTTGAAACTAGACTCAAATACCTTTTTACCATAAAATTTTTAGAATTTTTGGTTTAGCCAATAAGTACAGTAAAATCTTCAATCTTACCCATGTTCTGTTGTCTGACAGCTTCGACCTTTCTTTGCTAAAAATTAATCATCTCTTAGTACAAAATTTGGATGATGTTACCATTTATTTCTATTGAAAATAGACTCATTAATAATTTAAACATGTAAATTTTTAAACCCTAATTATTTTTCTCCAATTTTTGATGATTTTCCAAAGTTAGAACAGGGGAACCCGGATTCATTCTGACCTTGTTTCACAAAACTTATTATATCTCACGATTTACAATTCCATTACTTACACCATTTCTTTTATGAGAAACTAGACTAAATAAGATTTAATTCCATATTTTTCATCATCTAATTCGATTTCCACAATTTATGGTGATTTTTTAAAGTTAGCCTACTGTTGCTATCCAAACAACAAGCAATTTCGACTTTTCACCGAATCCCGTTTTCTGTGCTTCAGGTACACACCTGGTTTTGTTTGATGCTAAAACAGTCCCCGAGCACTCCAAATCCTATAATTTAACAAATAACACTAATTTAATCTCACATAACGTGATCCCAAATTGAACTCGTATCGAGGTTTTAACCCATAAGCAACTAAACCTTACCTTCAACTTATGAACAGTAATTCTCACACAAACTAAGACTCCGATTGGTGATTATGAGCCATTGAATCCTCCCCTAATTGGCATAAACAAAACACTTTAGATGAAAGTTAACAAACGGAGACAAATCACTTATCTAAAACTTACTGAACGATCGCAGACAAACATGGAGCGACACGAGGCAAAGTGGGAAAAGAAAAATCAAGAAGATGAAGGGTGAAAGAGAGCAGAAATTCGGCAGAAATGAAGAGAAAAATGGAAAGATGGTGGAGGGATTTTCGGGAAAGTAAAAAAAGAAAAAAGAAAAAAAAGGATAAACAAAATATTTGATAACACCTCAATCCCTTATTTAGTTACAAATTACAAAATAATGCCCACATCAAGATTCGAACACAGGACCTTCTTCACACCAACAATCCACTTATCCATCAGACTAGCAGGCCCATTATGTTAATTATTTGTCAATTTTTACTTAAAAGCCTACTGACCAAAGATAGGGCTTAGTCATAAAAATACCAAAATTTGCCTAAGTCTTGGCCTGAACTTGGGACCTCCCAAACACACCCAAAACACATAATCACTAAAGCAGACAGATATTTTATGTCACACATTCACAATACCCAAAATTAAAATTTTGGGGCGTTACATGTATCTGAAACGTTTGCATGATTTCTGTTCTGATTATATCTGGTTCTAAGGTAGGATATATTATGTGGAGGAAGTGTTTATGTGAGAGGCGATATCTCTCCTATTATACTGGCTGGATAGCTGCAAATAATCTGAAAAGTGTGATACCGGCACTAAGTGGTGTGTAGGGCTAGATGGGCATCTAATACTATATATAGTGTGTAGGGATGGTCAAAGATGGTCTGTAGCGGATGGGGCTAGAATTGTAAATTTTGCATATGATTCTGATTTTGTATGAGATATACGTTTGTATTTGCTCTGCTATGTTATAAAATTGAAATTAAATTTGTAATTATGTTTTCTTAAAAGTGACACACTGAGTTCTGAAAACTCACTTCCTATTTGTTTGTCACTTTCAGATAACCTTTAGACTTAAGCGGATTGATGCGACAGGAGCTCGGTTATAATCATATTTTCATAAATTTAACTAATTTTAATTTGGGTTGAGAGTTTTTTAAATTTTGGACTGTTTGGTCATTTTTTATGGTTTTGGATTTTGGACTTTAATTTCGTTTTTCGCAAATTGCCATTTAAACGTTTAATCGACAAGGTTCATTTTCCTGTAAAACAATGGGTTTCAAATCAACGAACTATGTTTTCCAAAATTCAACATTTTATGAATTCCAATTGGAAGGTTATACATTTTTTGAAAAATGTAAACAAACAATGTTTTCACTAAAACAATTAAGTAAGATATGTTTTCAAATAAATTGGGTTTTTGAGTATTAAGAGTTTACGTCGTTTTCTTTCTAACCATAGAAATTCTAAATTTTTAGACGATCTACAGTGACACCTCCAGTTTGGCCATAACGGTTTTGGGTGTTACAGCCATACTTTCATGTGACACTTTTTATTAGCCAATCTAAAAAGGGTAATTACGTCATCAGGTCTCTGAACGTTTTGCCCCTACACGCTTCCGTCCAGTGCCTCCAATTTATTAGGTTGCACAAAAAAAAAGGTTTTTTTTGAAAGAATTTTTAGGGTAGTGCCGCCTAGGAAAGTAACGGCACGCAACTTTACTGTAGAAATTAGATAATTCCCATAATTAATCTTGAAATTGGGTAATTTTCATAATTTTTTAAACTTATAGGGTCAGATTCCTAAAAAAGCCTAAATATAGAAAGAATTGTATTTACATTTTATGGATGTAAAGTAGTTGTGATAGGTTTACACTTAACACGTCTTTTAAGGAGACAATCCCTTAATGGGATATATTATACAAAATAAATAAGAAGTTCATAGGTAAAAGGGAAGCCCCTGTACTTAGAGACGGATTGCATTTAGGTCTTTCTACTAAAAATGCGCAATTTAGCCATTATACATTTCAAAATGTGCAAATGAGTCCTTCTGTTAAATTGTATCTGTTAAACGATGACGTGGGGCGTTAAATCCATGCTTACAATTATTTTTTATGGACAAACTATAAAAATTGTCACCCAACTATGCTTTTCATTCTATTTTGATCGCCCAACTATTAATTTTTTTGATTTAGTCACTAAACTTTTCGAAATAAAATAGTTTTATCACTTTGAGATGATGTGGGCTTTTTTTTATTGGTCTAGTAACAAAATTATCCCTCTAATGTTTACAAAAATTTTCATTTTAATTCTAATTCTAAAAATAATAATAAATTTGGCCTCAACATTTAAAAATCTGTCAATTGAATCCCAACTCAAAAAATTACAAAAATATTTTTTAAAAAAGAATTCATTTTCAGCATTTTATAACCCATGAGCTAACCTATGTGAGATATTAAAATAAGAAAAATAGTAAAATCTTTCAAGTCACTTGCAAAAAAACTCTAAAAAATGTGAGATAAAAAAATAATATCCAAATGAAAATAAATGCATTATTTTTCTTTTTAAATCAAGGGGTTTCCAATCTAGTGTTGTTGGGTAATAATTCTAGAGGAAGAAACTCTAGAAGGGTATGATCTTAAAGGTATTATGTTTCTTGAAATATATCTTAGGGGCTTCCTCTCATGTATTTCGGGACGAATAAAGATATAATATTTTGATTGATATGATAAAAATATCGAATTGGTTCAAAAATTTATATGTACAATAAGTACAATTGTAACACCCCAAACCCGGCCTAGAAGTTATAACCGAATACTGAGGGATTACATCAACTCGTTCAAAGCTTTGGTTTAGATCAAACTCAGTGCCTATCTCAAAAACATAAAATTTGACAAAAACTCTCATAGATGATTAGAGAAACAAAACCAAGGTTCGAAAACCTTAATTTAAAACTTGAGTTTCACATTCAAAATCACACGTTTTGAAAGTATTAACATCGGCAGACCATTTCCAGAATTAAAACAATCATTTGCTAAAAACCATATATTTTATTTTTAGAAAATATGTTAATGAGTAATTAATCTTGCAGTGGAAACTTATCAAAGTTTCAGTTCTTTGAAAACGGTGGTCTCAATACGTGAAAACGTACAATTCGCCATTTGGGTGTATTCTGAATCATTCGTTATAAATTTTCATAAAATACATTTCAAATTTGCAACGGAAAATCCTTAGCTTGTTTTAGTTTTGAAAGCCAAAACCTAAGTTGTTAGCTCGTGTGATTTGCAATTTTATGCTATAAATTATTAAATGTCGACGACTAAAACAAAAACCAAAACCAAGCCCCAAAAAGAATATAGTCCAAAAATAATTAAACATAAACCCACAAATATTTTAATTGGTAACCAATCCGAGCTCCCGCACACTGTCCGGTCTTAAGTCAGAAGTTAACCTGAAACGTATTAAACAAACGAGTGAGCTAGAAGCTTAGTGTGTAACTTAACCCACATACAATATTTTCTTACTATAACATGCACATTTGCAAATATCATAACCGAGTTTTACTTATAGCGTTCACGTATGCAAATAACATATCAAAATTTCAAATATCCAGAGACATAATAGATCATAATGTTATAATTTCAAAAATATATACATATGAAATTAAAATGTCATATCTGATCAGAACAAATCCTACCCCATCCGCTACACACCATCTTCATCCAATCAATCACATCAATTAGGACTGCCAGAGTCCATCCATCCAATCACACTAATATGTGGCGATGTGTCACTCATAAATATGCAGCTGAGCTGGCAAACGGATATTTGCGGTTTAACCGCAATAATTGCAATAAAACTGCCATATAGCACTTCTTCCATCAAATCAGAACCCATCCCAATGCATATGTAGAGTCACGTTAACATACATATATTTCGTATAGATTGTATATAAGCATACAAAAACATATATTATATGGAGCATAACTTATACATAACGTATATAGATCATAGCATATTCATGTTGCATAGTCGAATCAAATAGCTTATCAGAATAGATAACATAATACGTATAACACACATGATTTACAAAATAATCATGCTTAACTCACGTACCAACTTATAGCAAATCATGTCGTATTATTATACTAATCAAAACTTATTTAACATACCTCTTACATTTACCCATGTTTGTTTACTGAAACTTACGCTTTTCTGGGCCTACATAATGCCCATGGACCCAATTTTCGAGTCCCTTAATCGACCCCTAATTAGGCCTCAGAATTAGCCCAAAAGGCCCACACAATCGTGTGGCCCACACGGCCCAAAAAACTAGCCCGTGTGGCTTACACGATCTACATAATTTCACATGACCATGTGCCCCACACGACCTACCAACATGGTCTACCACACGGCTGTGTGGCACTGGGAAATTTCAAAAACAAAGACTGTTTCACGATTTTATCAAGTTTCTACTAAGTTTTTGGTCAATTTTACACACCTGATATTATTTCTAATAACCCACACAAATATCACATTACGAAACTCCACAGAAACAACGACCAAAATGACGATTAATCAACTAGAGTATTTAGATTCACTCCCCTTTGCCTAATTAGAAAACCATGAGAGCACTTAAAACGATGTGGAACGAAAGCTAATACAAAACCCAATCTTGCACAAGAAATGAACTAAATCTAATCATAACATAAGAACAATCAACAAAACTTATGCTTATTAATGGTTTATGATCCGAAACAGAGAGTCCAACGAAATCCCACAATGATTTAATGGCATCAAGCGAGAATCAACTAAAAGAAGAACAAAAGAATACCAAAGAGAAAAGAAAGAACAGAAGAAAAGAAGAAACAAAATAAGAGCAAAACAAATGTGAATGAAGTAAGGAAAATGGACTGTCTATTATTATTTATTAGTGAGTGAAAGTAGGAATTTTTGATAAAATTAAAATAAAATAAAGCCGGAGCAAAAAATTTCCAATTTGCACAACACAAGATTTGAACACAAAACCAAGGAGTAAACAAATGCTTAACCATTAAATCACTAGATTCATCATTGTTATCAAATGAGTGAAAATAATTTATAAATCAGATGTTCAGAGATAGGGGTTTAGTTAAAAATAGAAAAAAAAATTGAAGGGAAAAGATTCGAATCCAAAACCTTAGATTCACAAATACAACACCTATCCATTGAACTAGATTAACACACTTAACATAATTTCACAATCTTAACTCAAAAAAAAAATCGAACGTGACCACACTAAGTTTCATTAACTCAATTTCTTCTAACTCGATTTTCGGGATGTAACAACAATTATATTGATAAATTTAATGATTGAATCGTTAAAGTATTAATTGTATAAAAATATATGAAATGGATTTTTTTCCCTTTGCAATTAATATTTGTATTTGATTTTTATAAAAAAATATTTGTATTTGATTGCTAGACAAATATATATTTGTATTGATTATTGTTCATATATAGATGTAGATATAAATCTAATTTTTAAATATATATATATTTATGTTCTTTTTATAAATTGTAATATTCTTCAATTAAAATTTCATATTTGATTGAGTATGAAAACTAGATTTTGTTTTCAAGAAAAAGGAAAAAGAAATCCATAACTTTTTGTTGGGTGTTAAATTTAAATTTTAGCTTTATAAATTTCTTTTCTTTAAAATTTAGCGGTAATAAGGTAAAACTATGAAAATATGTCTTAAATTTGACATATGTACCTTTTTTTCGAAATTTAAGGAAATAAGTTGTTTTTAGAAAAAGAAAGTAAAAACGCACCCTGTAGAATGTGTTTTCAGCCAACGTCTACTCCTCCAATAGCCTGAAAACCCAATAGTAAAATCTCCCAACAACCATATTTTTTTCCTATATAAACCTTTTTCATTTTCATTCGTTTGCATTCAAACCCTTTTCTCTCAATCATATTCTCTCAATTCTCTCAAATATTTCAATCTAGTTTTTTCTCTCAATTTCTTTCAATCCTATTTTATTCGATTTTATTTGATTTTTCTGATTTTAAAAATGGCAATTCTGCTTATTCGTTTGGATGACAAGCACATCTCCGGTATCCAATTGCAAATGGTAAGAAAATATTATTAAAATTTTCTAATTTTAATTAAGTTAGTTATTATGTTGTTAACATTATTAATTTTATAATTTTATAATGTTTATATAATTAGGCTGAAGATCAGATTTTGGAGACGTACATACACAATTTAAGTGCGAGTGCACCGATTGTTATTCAACAACAGTTGTAAAAGGAGAGATTCTTGCACGTGTCTCATATGTTCAAGGGAACTAAATTGGATCCCACACTTATTATCACTTTGGTAAAAATATGGAGACAAGAAACATACACATTCCATCTTTCGTGCGATAAGTGTAAAATTACACTCAAGAACGTTGCTTTACAACTTGGTCTACCGGTGGATGAGCCAGTCTTTACGGGAGACGTGGTCGTTGATGATTGGAGTGCAACTTGTGAGCAACTATTTGACAAGGTACCATACAAGTTTATGGGTAGTCAAATAGAGATGAAATGGTTAGAAAATAACTTCAATCATATCGACAACTCCGCGAGTGTTGTCGAAAGAGAATAATTCGCGTGAACATTCATCCTGTAGATAATCGAGGGTCTTCTCATGCCAGATAAATCTCAAAATTTGGTACATTTAAGGTGGCTATTGAAACTCGTCGACTTGAAAGAAGTAGGGTGACTTAGTTGGGGATCAGTAGTGTTGGAGACATTGTAAGGCGACGAAACCAAAAAAAAATTGGCGATTCCATGCTCCTCCTTCAATTATGGGCATGGAACCGACTACCATTTTTACGGTCCAAAGTAGACACACCTCATCAATTCTCACTCGTAATAAGGTAAAATTCATTTGATAATATCATTATTATAATATTTCTCCATTATTATAATTTTGAAGAAACATATTATTTGAATTAGTGAAACAACTCCGTGAATCACGTGGGTATTGTTGGAAAAAAATTTAGATTTGAAAATTGTTTTCCTGCACAGCAAAAAATTAAAATTTTAAAAACTGACCCAGTTTGTGATATTTATAGCAATAAACCTTGAATCGAAATCATAATTGTGTTTTCGGATAAGTAGATCACTGACGTTTTTCGACTTTCAACCAAATGATCTTCTTCACTATTTCTTACCACAAACTACTTCGAGTGTGGGCTCAAACCAATCAAATCAAAACTCATAACTAGAAAAAATTTTCTTTACTTTTCGGGAGAAAAAAATTCTATCTTCAAAATAGAAACTGGCAGAATTGTTATTCTGGAAAAACATATAAAATAGTTGAGAACATATTCTCTCTATTTTCAAAAAAATAACAATATCTCTAGTTGTGTAAATAGCTCTACCAGTGTCATCTATTTATATGAAGAGAAGGTAGAACCTTTATTGAATTGTAGAGGTTTATTTCAAATAGAAAAATAAATTTCTAGTCAAATTAGGAGCCTCTCATATGTATTATGATGGGGATTTGAGCCTCTCATTGTATTAGGTCCACTTATATGTGTTTTTTGGAGATTTAACCCAACACTTTATAATTTAATTCAACCTAATACATATTTTTTTTATTTTCCAAAATAAACATTAATTTTCAAATTAAATAATTTTTTCATCCCAATTTTACCACCGGTAAAATTATGATGATTTTACCCCTGGTAAAATTTACAAGAAAATATATTCGATATTTCACAACTAAACTTGTTCACTATGACTGAATGATTTATTTTCATTTTTGGGCTTTAAAACTACTCAAAAACATCACCTCATTCTTTCGATCATGTTTTAGTAATCCATGTACATTTGCAAATGAATCATTTCTTATTTTCATTTTCATTTCCATTTCAATTATGAGAAAACCACATTCGTTTCCAAATGATCACATTTCTCCATTTTAGAGAAAACCATAATCGTTTCTAAATGTTTTCCATGTCTCTATGTCTATTCATTCTGTTCATTTCGATTCAAACACGCAATTCATTTTTGGTTTCAACGAGCTAGCGGAGAGACCGATTGGACATATGTAATTAGGGCTCAAATGATTTATAATTAAGTTTTGACTTTTCGCCTATTAATTATAAACTCATTTAGTCACAAAGTCATTTCATAATATCATGACTAAGTCTCCCCAATGACATACCATTACGGAAGCAACTACTTAGTACTTGTCTAATGACGTTGTTATTACTATGTTACCCTCATAGGATATCCTTGATCTTTTTAGGATAATATTCGTTCTCCCAATATGATCCTATTTTATATCATGGTAACCATTATCTCTTTCTTCATGAAAAGTCAATCACTATAGAGTAGTGATCAAGTCATCCATCACAAATACGGGCGACCCGTGACCACGTTTACTTTTCATCAACCAAGTCATGCCAATGTGAGGATTTCATTTACCCATGTTCTCGTCTATGAATTTCACTGTTGTGAATGATGCTACATACTGCAGAAGTATTACACCCAATGCAACGACTTTCTGTTGGAAAATACCCCAGTTTGAAAATGATTTTCTTGCACAGAGGAAAATTAAAAATTTGAAAATGAACCTGGTTTGTGATATTTATAGCAATAAACCTTAACTGAATTCATACCGCTGTTTTTGATTAAGTGGATCCTTAATGTTTTTCAACTTTCAACCAAACAATCTTCTCCGCTATTCTTGTAACACGAATTGCTTTAAGTGTGGGCTCAAACCAATTGAATCAAAACACAGAACTAGAAAGTTTTTTTTTTGGTGAAAACGAAAATTCTCTCTTCATGTTATATGAAGGGTTTGGGCCTGTCTCACATCAAGTGCAATTATAAATACTTTCTGGGCCTTTTTGGCCGAGTACTCTATAATATGATCCAACCCGATTCAGCTTTTCTATTTTCAAAATAAACTGTAATATTTACATATTAAATAATTTTCTCATCCCAATTTTACTTCAGTAAAATTTTGATAATTTTACCCCTAATAATATTTTGAAGATTTTACCCCTGGTAAAATTTTGAGAAAATTCGTTTAATATGTTACAACTCAATATGTTCACTATGACCGAATGATTTATTTTCATTTTCGAGCTTCAAAATCGTGTGGTTGGACTTTCTTCTTATTGTTCTAGATACAGATTTGGCAGAACTTTTGTCGAACTCGGACCACCTTCCTCGACATCGACAAAGTTGGCATATAACTTTAGTAAAAAATTCCCACTAGAGCAATGTGAATCAAGCATAGCCTCTACCTTGATGTCCCCTTTAAGCTCAAATATATCATATCTAGTGCGGTCTAGTGATGTTAGATATCTATATTTCAAGCTCAAAATATTTCTCCGTCTTGAACTGCCAACTTTCTTCCTAATTTTTTACCGAAGCTTGTGCAATTTTATGTCTCGACTGAAAGTCAAATCTGAAGATTGGAATGACACAAAAACAGGTCCAAACTCGATGTCACAAATTTGACCATCATAATAAATAACTACTCTAATTTGTCTACTCATCTTCAACCAAATAGCATATTTCACATGTTTAAAACAATAAAAAAAGACTAAATTACCAATAAATGCCGAAATTTTTTCAAATTTACCAGATTAGGCCATTTTTTAGGAAGAATTACGGGAATAAGCCGCTTTTATGAAAATCCTTCCAGTTGGAAGCGTTTTCAGGTGAAATTCAGAAAAAACACGTCCAGTTGTAAGCATTTTCAGGTGATTTGCAAAAAAAAACGCTTCCAGTTGGAAGCGATTTCTGCCACATCAGTACTAAAAGTGACAACACCAATATTTTTTTATTTTTTGGTGACACCTATTAATGTGGAAATAAAACTTACAAAACAATTCTTTATATAGACCCCAAGTCTCATTTCCCTTGTGTTCTTAAGCAAAATTATCAATAAAGGCTACACTTAATTTTTAAAAACAATGGAAATGAGACTTGGGATCTATATAAAGACCTGTTTTACAAGTTTTATTTTCACATTAATAGGTAGCACTACAAAATAAAGAAAAAATTATTGGTGCTGCCACTTTTAGTGCTAATTTGGCAAAAAACACTTCAGATGGAAGAGCATTTTCTGAATTTCACCTAACTGGAAGCGTTTTCGTAACATCGATTTATTCACGTAATTCTTCCAAAAAATGGTCTAATTTGGTAAATTTGAAAAAAATACGGTATTTATTTGTAATTTAGTTAAAAATAATATAGAAAAATTAGTACGTATTACTCGAATTAAAACAACAAATTGTACTTAAATGAATTACCTTAAGTCAATTTTTGAAATTCAGATTTTTAACAAAAACAATTTTCTCCCTATATAATTCTCCTTGTTAAAACAATCTACTCGAAATTTTAGAATGGAACCTCTACAAAATGTATTCATTTTATAGAAAGTAAGACCTTCAAAATGTTGAAAAAGATTGGAGAAGACAAGTCTAGAAAACGCTTCTAATTAGAAGCATTTTCTCGAAAAGTTTGAATAATTTTAAAATACACGTCTTATTGGAAGCGTTTTTGATTAGAAGCGTTGTTTAATAAAAATATTGGTTTTATCATGTACATTCCGAGATTCCCAAATTCTGAAATAGTTAAGGTTGAAAAACACGAGGGAAAAACGCAATAAAAGCCCATTTTTGTAAAAAATTACCGAAATGGGCCCTCTATTTTATTATTTACCGGAATGGACCATTTTCCGCGAAATCGCGTCCACGTCAGCGCGATGTCAGGGTACGCGTCAGGAAATCGCGTCCACGTAAGTGCGAGATGCTGATGTGGAAGGAAATCGCGTCCTTGAGGGAGCGATTTCCTTTCACGTCAGCATCTCGCTCTTACGTGGACGCGATTTCCTGACGCGTACCCTGACATCGCGCTAACGTGGATGCGATATTACCGTTTTTCCCACGTTAGGTTTTTTTGGCTTTTAGGGTTTAGGGTTCAGGATTTTTAGGGTTTTAGGTCCTGGAAGAAATAATTTCGAGTTGATGTTTCTGATAAAATAGTTTAAAATTGCTTTTAGCAGGATGCTTTTTGAGAAGAATTTGTGAAATCGCAGCCTCGTGGACGCGCTTTTGCTACAGTAGGTCATGTAAGAAATAATTTTTTTTGACTTTTCTGAGCAAATAGTATAAAATCGCTTTTAGCAGGATGCTATTTGAGAAGAATTTGTGAAATCACGGCTTCGTGGACGCACTTTTGCTACAGTAGGTCATGTAAGAAATAAATTTTTTTAACTTTTCTGACCAAATAGTATAAAATCGCTTCTAGCAGGATGCTATTTGAGAAGAATTTGTGAAATCGCGGCCTCGTGGGTGCACTTTTGCTACAGTAGCATGTTTGGGCTGAGGCTATAAATTAGGCATATAATGTTCTCAGAATGCATAAGTCACAGCAGAAACAATTTAGAGAGGCTAAGAAAGTTAGACTTTCAAATATGAGTGAACGTATTACTGCTGTTATTTATTACGATGGTGAGGTTTGCCACACCGAGAATGGTGTTATTTTTTTGTCGGAGAATACGGTGCGACTGGTTTTTAACCAGAACATATTTTTTACAGAACTTCGTAAAAGAATTAGGCGTAAAATTTTCGGAACGATGCCAATGAAAGTTCTGTCCATGACGTATCGATTTTGTTCTTCTGTTGATCCGGTGACATATGACTCGTTCGACATAAAAGGTGCTTGTAGCTTGGAGGCAATGGTGCAGACTCATCTTGCTAGTGGAGCACCTTATATTGAGTTATATGTGTAATTTACATCGCCAACTAATGTACTTGCGACCGGTGTTAGAGATGTATACACGACCCCTGGCCGACACTCGATTAGCGGGTTACAAAATTCAGAACAGCCCATGTTCGGTAGTAGTGTCGAATGCACATCCCCTGCAAGACACTTTATCGGTGGATGGGACATGTACGTCGGTGGCTCGACGCTTGATGCTGGAAATACGTACTGGGAAACGACATAAAGTTCTAGTGGGCGACAATCTACATCCAATTGGGGACGTTATGAAATGCCCAGAAGAAGGGATGACGTACTCCCTACGACGTCAACTGGTAAGGGGACCTCGTACGTTGCAGATGATTGTGGGTTAGAAGATGACTCCGATGTTGATCCACCTCGAGAGCCCGGGCCGGATGGTGCAGAAGTTGGCTTATTTTCTGAACCGGAGCCTATTCCAACAGAAGCTGAAGATGCTGAAAGGAGTTCAGATGAGGAAGAAAATCCATGATTTAGAGCATACTCACCTCTAGCCCACATGCATAATTTCGATCTGTCTGCAGATGATGCGTTAGAGTTTCCAGATCTACCACACCGGTCGCGTGATCGTACAAGTTCGGGGGTAGATTTCGGTGAACTTGAAGTTGGTAATCAGTTTACCAACAAGGATAGTTTTATTAGTTCTTTGAAACAACATAACATCAAAAACGGCGTTAACTACCACGTCGTTAAATCAAAATCTGATAAGTTTGAGGCGAAATGTGCGGTGCAGGACGACACATGTTCATGGAAAATCTACGCCTCGTTAAGGAAAAGGACAGGGTTGTGGGAGATAAAAAAGTTCAAAGGTCCACATACATGTGCTGCAGGTACAGTATTGACGGTATCTGAATAATACTTTTATTATGAAATGTTACATTATTTAATGTACTCCCTTTATAGGTGTTTCACAAGATCATCCCAAAATAGATTCAGCTATGTTAGCTAGCTTGATACTGCCTACAATAAAAGCAGATCCTAGGACTTCAGTGCCGGTGTTAATTGCCAATATCCATAGCCAAATGGGGTACACGCCCTCTTACCGCAAGGCTTGGATAGCTAAGCAAAAGGCGTTGGAGAAGATGCATAGTGGGTGGGACGCCTCATATAATAAAATATGGCAGTGGTGTCAGGGCTAGAGAGATACGTCCCAAGTGCCATAACAGACCTTGAAACAGAACATGCGTACTACAACAGCCGATTGCTACGTGGATGCCAAGTGTTCAAATGCCTATTTTAGACCTTTAAGCAATGCCGAGACGCATTTCCATACTGCAAGCCGTTGGTACAAATTGACGGTACCTTCATGTTTGGTAGGTATACTCATTGGCTATTGCTTGCAGTGGCACAGGATGGCGGTGGGAGAATTCTTCCAATTGCATTTGCAATAACACCAGGGGAGTCGTCTGATGACTGGGATTTCTTTCTCTCTAGGTTAAGGAGGCATGTCTGCCCCCAACCTGATATCTGTGTTATTTCAGATTGGGGGGCGCTGGTATTCTAGCTGCATTTGATCGAGATGGAAGTTTATGGCAGCGCACACACCATAGATATTGCCTAAGACACGTTGCTTCGAACTACTACAGACAATATCCATCTAAAAGCGAACGACGACAAGTGACCAACATGGGTATTTAGTCTATATCTGTGTTATTTTGTTTGTCAATTTGAATTAGTTTTATTGGTAGAAGTGGTATAAATTTACCTCTATGATCTTATATTGGCAGGGTATGAAATAAATAAAGATCGTTTTCACGAGATGTTGGCAATTTTACGTTCAATTAACGCAGAAGGGGCGGACTACCTTTGTAACATACGTTTCGAACAGTGGTCACAAGCATACGACGGCGGCCTACGATATGGCCATATGACGTCGAACCTGGCTGAATGCATAAATTCTGTTCTTAAAGAAACGTGTCATCTACCGATAACATCGGTTGTGCGGGAGACATATTTTCGTTTGGCGGCGCTATTTCCAAAGCGAGCAGCAGGTTATGTAGGCCAGATGCAGGGAGGCCATGTATGGTGCAGTAAGGTAGTTCAAGAAATAAACAAGGCCAAGGCGAGGACAAACATCATGCACACAATGTGTCAAGATCGAGACAATTTATGGTATCGCGTGATAGAGTTTGACAGACCGCACCAAGGTGTTGTTGGCATGCAATATCGTGTACACTTGCGAAATAGGACTTGTGACTGTGGGAAGTTTGATGCACTTCGTTATCCATGCGCTCATGTTATTGCAGCTTGTCGGAAACTTCGTCTGGATCCGATGAGTTATGTGGACGAAGTGTACAAATTAAAAAACATGCACAACATCTAGATACACGTTTTCCCACCGGTCCCAGATGAACGTAAGTGGCCGCCCGTATCTCTTGCTCCTTTTAAGCTGCTACCGGATAGAGAATTACGTCGCAAACCAAAGGGTCGACCTTGCTCGACTAGAATACGTAACAATATGGATATCCGAGAAACAATCAGTCAAACGAAGTTGTGCGGATGGTGTAGGGTTCTAGGCCATACAAGTCGATCATGCCCTAATCGTAATTAGTTGAATGTATTTGTAAAAAAATTAACTTTGTACAATTATTCATTGATAAATTGTATTAACTCAAATTATATAAAATTATAAATGGTTAGTAAAATTATCAAATTATATAAAATTATAAATGGTTAGTAAAATTATCAAATTATATAAAATTATTAATGGTTAGTAAAATTATCAAATTATATAAAATTAGAAATGGTTAGTAAAATTATCAAATTATATAAAATTATAAATGGTTAGTAAAATTATCAAATTATATAAAATTATTAATGGTTAGTAAAATTACTGTATTTTTTTGTCGGAGAATACGGTTGCGTAGTTGATCAACACGACTTTCACGTGCCAGGCGTTCGGATTTTGTAAGAACTCTTCCGGAATTACTGCCCGAATTGCCGGATCCTCGTATGGTGTCCATTCAAACTATATGAACATGATAGAAATATTAGTTATATACATAATAATACTAAATACTAAATACCAATCGACTAGCGAATGTATGGAAATATCTATTTGCAATAATACTTACTTCTGCTTCCGACCGTTGGTCCAATAGAAGCCGTACATCTTCAAGAGAGGACGGTAATCCAGCATAACTTGCCAGATGGTTCCACCTAATTAAATAAATTTTTAGCATACTTTTATTTTTAAAAATCTACATAATAATTGTAAAATGTAATATAAAATTTACCTCGTTATGAGTAAGAATGTATATGGGTGGTTCAGTCGAGGAAGTAGAAATGGAAAGCGAAACTGTGCCCATGACTGCAGTAGTGATAGGCGACCTCCGATTTTGGCTCTCTTTGGTCGCTTCGCCCCGCACATCTCCCGATATAATGTAGCCAACACGGCAGACCCCTAACTGAATTCACCGACTGCTCTAAAATCAACGACTTTCAGCAGCCATCTTAGATGTACGCGGCTCCGTGACGTGTCGGGCATCAGATAACCTCTAATTATTTGAAGAATGTATGCTCGAGTATATCGAATTCTTTCAATTTCGGTTGAATCTTCATTCGGATCAGCGAATGTGTCACGTAACCAGCCTATCTCGACCTTACCTCCCTCCATTTTCTCCGGAATTGCGCCCAAAAGCTCATAGCACACTGCCTCCCAATTGCTAGATTGGGCAGACCCGGTGACTGGGTGCCCGTCCACTGGCAATCCCAATTACAGATGGACATCTTCTAGAGTGATAGTGCACTCTCCACATGGAAGATGGAATGTGTGCGTCTCGGGTCTCCACCTCTCGATGAACGTACTGATCAGTTTCGGGTACAACTTGCATCCCCGGCCTACCGTCGCCACGTGCCAAAAACCCGCTTCTCGCAGGTAGTTCTCTACCAACGGTGATGGAGGAGCATGCATATTCCAGATATTGCATTCCAATATCCGATCTACCTCCTTTTATAACAAATAATAAATTAATAATTATCTAAAAAATGCATAAATAAAAAATTCTTAAATAATATTTAAAAATTAAATTTAACACTTACCATTTTCATTTGTTCCACTGATATGTGATGCTTATCAAGACGAGTCAATGATCCGGCCATTGATGAAATCAGACAAATTTTTACGATTTATAAAAATATAAAAAAATTTAAAATTATTTTAAAAAAGGAAATTGGAATTTTGGAAGGAAATTGAGAGGAAATTGAAATCAAATATGGATTTGAGAGAATTTTGGAAGGAAATTGAGAGAATTTTGGAAAGAAATTGAGAGGAATTGAGAGGAAATATGAGAGAGGATTTGTTTGTGAAAAAATAAAAAGGGGTGGGGGTATTTATAGTTTTTTTTTACCGTTGGGGGGGCAACGGTCAAATTTTTTACCGTTGGTTACTGTTCACGCGCGGGAGGAAATCGCGTCCACGTAAGTGCGAGATGCTTACGTGGACGCGATTTCCTGACGCGTACCCTGACATCGCGCTGACGTGGACGCGATTTCGCGAAAAATGGACCATTCCGGTAAATAATAAAATAGAGGGCCCATTTCAATAATTTTTTTACAGAAATGGACTTTTATTGGTAAATTGAAAAAAAAGGGACCCCGAGGTTTAATTCATTGGCATTTATAAATCGCCTATGATATCTAGAACAGATGTGCAAGTGCCGATGAATTGACATTTATTTATTATTATCATTATTTTTTGGTTAGGAGGCTGCAATTAGAGAAAATGAGAATGAGTTGCATATGTCAATATTTAAAATTTAACCCTTCTAAATGCAAATTCATAAAAGTAAATGCATAAATTAATCAAACTAAACTTCGGGTTTAAGTCATTGACATTTATAAATTGCCTATGATATCTAGAACAGATGCGTAAGTGCCAAAAATAACCAGACAAACACCCACTATAATTATAAGGCATATACCAACCAATTGGCCATTGAATCTTCGATAAATACCTGAAATCTTCAAGTAGCATAAGCATGGAAGTATTACAGAAGCAGTGATACTTAAAAGTGCTCCCACCAGGGACATCAGTGAACCAAAGAACGGAATCGCCAGTGCCACGAAAACGGTGCTGATCAACAAGTTGGTGCCAATGAAGATGGTGAGGAATCCCGGGTTGTAACAGCATGGAAACCGGGTTTTAATGGCATTAACGATTGGAGTAACCATCAATGCGTATTTGGTTATGGGGTTCACCAGGGTCGTGTAGATGGCCACTTTTGAACTGATCTTGCTTGCTGGAAGATTCAATGTTACCAGTGATTGAATTTGTGGTCCGAACATTAAGTACCCGAAGATTGCCGTTGATGCATAGGTGATGGTACACAAGATAAAGCATACAACCAGTACCTGAAAAAAAGATTACCCCATTACATGTTTTTCGATAAAAAATAACATCCAATTGAAATTACTCTCTAGAAGAAATACTGACATTGGAGAACTGATGTTTTTTCTTCATAGAAGTGTAGAGTGTAGGAAAAACTGGATGAGCACAGTAGCAGAAAGCATATAAGCTGATAGCAGTCAACATTCCATCCCAATTGACCAATGTTCCCTTTTGTTGAAACCCAATCCCTTCAAACGCACCAGTCCATATAATGGAACCAACTGTGATTCCAGAAGCTAATACCCCACTGGCTGACACATATGAAAGAAGGCTCAAGTTATCTAACCAAACTGTAGGCAATACTATGAGGCTTACTAGTATGATAAAGCCTCGTTTCCCACCAATTGTTAGTCCTTGACCAACTTCAAATTCCATATTTGGGAACAACTTTTGAAGATTATCTCCTTCTAAAATCAAGAATCCTGTAGCAACTAAGTAAAGCTCGATGTACATGAAAATGGAGACTATCAATTTTCCTTTCTTCCCGAATGCATGCTTGCCGATGTCGGGATAAGTTCGGATATTCGAATTCGAATCCATGCATCTTTGGATTAATAAGCCAGAGAAGAATGCAGCAGTGGCAATGGCGAAAAGAAGAATCAAGCTTAACCATCCTCCTGATGCTAGTGCATATGGGGTTGATAATATCCCAACTCCTAAAAAATTAGTTAAAAGGAAAAAAGAAATAATAACAGAGAACTGTCAAAGCACCAAAGTTTTGTTTTCTGCAAATACTTGTTTGTTTCTCAAAAAATTATTCATAAAATTAAATAAAATATTTTGTAAATATTCAAATAGGAATAAAGTATTACAGCTACAAAATCACTGGAAACAAAAACTTCGAACATTGTGCTCTGCAAGTAACTCTTTTGTCAGACATATTGTGGTATGGGTGGATTCCCATTCTCAATTTGTTTTTCTCATTGAATTCCAATGTACTACTTTCAATTTAAAAGATAATTATTCTATATCTGTCAGTGAATTAAAAAAATAAAAATGATGTAAGATGATATCATTAAAAAAATACAAGTGATGTAAGATAATATCATGGAGAAACAATTGTATTACGTTATTCCTATTTCTTTTCAATAAGAGAATGTAAAATCAGAATTTTTCTTTTAATTTTTAGCATTTTTAATTGGATTTAAATTTTGTCAGGAGGAAAAAGTTAAAAATTAGGAGGAAAAATTTGATTTATCATTCTCCTATTAATGGGTAGAGATGACGTGGATTCATAATTTCATACAACCATATTCTAATTTGGGTTGATCAACCCTAATTTGAGAAAAAAAATTTGATTTGTCATATCCGCTTGTAAAATATTTTTATTTTATTAACTGTAATTTAAAATAATTATACTTTTATATATATTATAATTTTTATTTTTTTAAAAAATAGTATTGATTGTTAAGTATATAATTTGGGTTGATCAACCTTAATTTGAGAAAAAAAAAACTGTCTACCGAGTCAACAAATATTATACGATTTGGCATACTTGTATTCCATTAATAAACTAGGGAGAAGTTGTAGGATGAGTTTTCTAAAATAAGCTTTTCATCATCTTCAACCATACAAAAAATTATTTAATTATATAAATTATTACAAATTTCATAATTTTTATAATAATTGTATAAAATATTACAATTTTCGTAATTCTTTTATGTAATTATAAAAATATTACTGAATTATATAAATTATTATAAATTTGATTATATCAACTTCTATGAAAAGTATGTCTTGTAGCACGTCTGTTTCGTTTTCTCGCTGTCTGTTTGGGTAGCATGTTGGTGTGGTGATTCTAGTTTGTAAGGGTTTCTTAGGGTTTTGAGGAGGCGTGGAGGGTTTTGCTATGTATCTGATTTTTAATTCGAGTTTAAATCCTATTAGGTTTGGGTTTTAGGTTTAATTTTTATTATATATGAGCCTAATATTGTATTTATCAGTTTTTATTAATTTATTATTTTTTATTCTAAATTTTTTATAATTATTAAATATTTTAAGTTATTGAGGAGTTTTATATCAATAAGAAAGTTTAATTTAAAACTACTTCTTATTTTGGTTAATTAGAGTTCTGATATACTTAAGAGTTTTATTTAAATTTATTTAGCTAGTCTATATAAAGGTCTTTGCATTGTACACAGAAAATCAATTCATTGATTATTCATTTTGTGTTTATAAAATTCTCTTTGAGGTTTCTATTCAAGAATTTTTTGGAGTTTTCTTTTGGAGGAGTTTTAACAAACTTTTCAGATTGTGGGGATTATCTTCAAACATTTCTGTCAAGTTTTCTTTCTTGGAGGGAAAATTAGAGCCGATTGAAGAGGGTTGTGGATTCTTCTTGTTTCCAAGGCTCCTTAGGACTTCTACACGTCACATTTCATCTTTTCCATCTACCTTCTTTATTTTCTTCTTTATTTTTCTAATATTTAATTTTATTGTTCTATTTTATTCATCTTAGCTATTTATTGTAATTGCTTTCTTTATTTTTTATCTGACTTGGATTCATTATGTTTAAGATTTTGTCAAAATTCAAGTTTCCTTCCGAACGTGTAGAATCCTAAGTCAAATTCGCGACTTGGACAAACTTACGATCCTGTGTTTGCTTTCATCCATATCACCAAGTAGGCCATGTGGACCCATTTTGAGTAAATTAGGTTAGGGTCATGCTTTGAAAAGTGTTTCAAGGTTAGCTAATTTTGTAGGGTCTATTAAGTGATATGCATGATTCTAATAAATGAAATTTGTGGTTTTGTTACTGTACATGTAATTTTTAAAAGCATGCTAGTTGTATAAATTTTGTATTTGAACTGAAATTATGAGTATATAATTAACATGTTTCCAATATGTAAGCATGTTTGATCTGTGTGCATCTGAACATCTGGCTAAATTGTTGTTGCATGTGCATTGGGGTGGGTTAAACAATGCATATTTCTCATTCTAGCGATTTTTCGTACTAAATCTAGTAGTTTGACTGCATGTTTCTGTACAGTGACATACAATCACTAATTGTTATGTGGGTTGGATGGGTATTAATTACCCTATTAGGTGTGTTGTACGGGACAGAGATAGTGTTTAGTGGATAGGGGTATAATCTTTTTCTGCTATATGTAAAGTGTTGCATCGCATAAAATGTCATGCAATCTGTAACTGATATATTGCTATGTTGCATCAGATGATATGCCTTGCTAGTTATGTCTGTTCGGTTACTGATATTTGTATGCCTATCCATTTTTTGTTTAGTATTTGGGTTGAGTTACACACTAAGCTTTGTTAGCTCACCCAATAATTTATCTCCTCGAGTAATCAGCAAACTTTAAGATCGAGCGGTGTGCGAGAGCTCAAATTGGATTTTGGCTAAATAAAAATATGGTTTATAAATTTTAAACTTAATTCTAGACTTTTTGGACTGTATAAATGTTTTGGACTTTATTTTTCATTTTTGGATTTTTTTTGCTGGATTTTGTTTTCGATAATTTACAAATTATACATTTTCTCATTTTGAAATCACGGTTTACAAATTAACAACTCTAAAATTTCTGTTGCAAAACTAAGTAACCAAATAAGTGTTTTTTCTGTTAAATAAATAAGTCCAGCACATATTTTTCTGGAAAACTATAAGAGATTTGCCAAAGTTAATAGTTTCGAAACACACAGTTTTCTAGTTTAAAATTTGGAGTTTTAAAATGTGTTTGCTTAATTCCTCAAGATTCGAGCATAACATCTAGGCTAGGTGTGGGGTGTTACACTATTATTATTCTTTAAAAAATATACTTTATTTAAGTTCGGGTCACTTTGGGTTATTTGTTTAGGTCATTTTGAGTTCGGACTAATTTCAAGGTCAGGTTAATTTATGTCTGGGTTGTAATGCCCCAAAATTTCTAATTTCATTATTATGAAAATATGGCACAAATATATGCCAGCTTTAGTGGTTATGTGTTCTCAGAGTGTTTGGGAGGTCCCAAATTCAAGCCTTCGCTTGGGCAAATTTAGGTATTTTGAATGAATTAGGTCTTACTCTTGTTTAGTAGGCTTTTATTTGATTGTTGGGTAAATTACATCAAAATGAGTTTGCTGGTCTGGTGGTTAAATGGTGTGTTATTATGGTGGAGGTCTTGTGTTTGAATCCTTATGCAGGAAAGGGTATTATTTTTTTTGCTCAGATTTCGGGATAGAGTTGTGTAATAGGGGGATTTTAAGTAGTGGATGTGTAGTGGGAATTAGGGGAGAAGATTAAAGGATTTTGGGAGTTATCGGGATTTTATTTTATTTTTTTCCCATAACTGAATTTTGACACTCTTTTCCAAAAAAATTTTGCCGTCTATTCTTCTCTCTCTCCTCTTGCTGAAATTCTCTGAGTTTTTCCATCTTTCTCTTCTTTTTCTTCTTCTTGATTTTTCCCTAATCCATTTATTTTCCTTTGTTTTTGCACGCGGTTAGTGCTTGCTTAGTTTTGGTAAGTGTTTCTCTTCGTTTCTGTCATGAATCTCTTAACGACTGAAGTGGTAATGTTTTTTCTCTGCGATTTGGGCGTAGGGGGAGGCTCGGACTGGTGAATTCGGTGTTCTCATCTTAACAATAGTTAAACGGAGGGTTATCGTTGGTGGTAAGTTGGGTTTCTGTTCGTTCTTGGTTGTGAATTCACTTGTAAATCTGTTAAATTAATGTTGAGTATCTTGGTTATAGGCTTTGGAGTGTTCGGGGACTATTTTAGTATCAAACAAATCCCGGTATGTACCCGAAACGCAAAAAAAATAGGGATTCGATGAAAAGCCAAAATTGCTTATTGTTTGGATAGCAGTAGTAGGCTAACTTTGAAAAATCTCCATAAATTATGGAAATTGAATTAGAGGATGACTAAAATATAGAATTAAAGCTTATTAAGCCTAGTTTCTCATAGAAGAAAAGGTGTAAGTAATGGAATTGTAAATCATGAGATATAATAAGTTTTGTGAGACAAAATCAGAATGAGTTCGGGTTCCCCTGTTCTGACTTTGGAAAAAATCATCAAAAATAGGAGAAAAATAATTAGGGGTTAAAATTTACATGTTTCAATTATTAATGAGTCTATTTTAAATAGAAACAAATTGAAACATCATCAAATTTTGTACTAAGAGATAATGAATTTTTAGCAAAGAAGGGATGAAGCTGCCAGACAGCAGAATAGGGGTAAGTTTGAAAATTTTACTGTACTTATTGGCTGAACCAAAAATTCTGAAAAATTTTATGGCAGAAAGTTATTTTAGTCTAGTTTCAAAGACATCAAGCAGATCTTAATTCGGAATTCTGTAGATCAAGATATAAATAATTTAGTAACAGTGACTCAAGTAGACAACTTTGAAGGAACATATAAGTAAATAGTGAAAATATATATGAACAATTAACTAGCACGGGTTACATTAAAAATGGATCACGTGGCCAAGGCCAATTTGGGACGATTGGGCCACATGGGCGTGTGAGCCTATTTTTCTGAAAAGTTCTGTAAGGTTGCACGGGTCGCCCAAGTCGACTGTGGACCTACTGTAAGGTCAGTAAGCTTTACTTAGACCCCTATATGTGTGAACTGTCTGTCTGATTTCTATACCGAGCATGACTTATGATACCTGAATGTAATTGCATAATGGAATGACATATTTTGTTTGTTGCAATGCATCGGGGTGGGTTGATGATATTTGGAGGAAGTGTCTGAAAGGCTATTAAATTAAGCCTGTTATCTGGCAACTCAGCTGCAACCTTCTGATTATGTGTCGCATTTTGGTACAGCATGGTGTGTAGGGATGGGTGGGTTGATTTAATCCCCACATGGTGCGTAGGGTTGGACGGAGATGGTGTGTAAAGGCTGGTAGGTAGGATTCTGATTTACTGTATTTGCTTTCTGTATATGATATGGGCCAATGCCCTAATGTATTTTTGAGACTGTATCTGAATGGGCTAAGGCCCAAACTAATTCTGTGATGGGCACAGGCCCCAGACTGTATCTAACTGAATTCTGTTGATTATCTATATGCATGTTTTTTTGTGGGGATTACACACTGAGTTTGCGAAAACTCACCCTTTTTTTGTTTAATCTGTACAGGTAATCCCCAAACTTGACAGGTCAGTGCAGCGGAGGACTCAACAGTGGCCACACGTAAATTTTAGACTGTTTTCCGTTAATGCCTAGAATTTATTACTTATCTAGGGTCTTTTATGTATCTTCTGGACTATGGACTGGTTGGCTTTAAATTTGGGACTTTATACTATTTTTTTATGGATTTTTTTAAAACTACAACTCCACAAAACACAATTTTTCTCTAGAACCTAAGGTTTTTCGTAAATAGAAATGAATTTCCCTAAATTAATTGGTTACAAAAGCTTCCACTAAGAGACAAGTTTTAAAGCTAATCAACTAGTTTTTTTTCGAATTAAATAAAAGCTAACTTACTATAACAGTTTTTAAACTCGACAATCTTGTCTTCAAATCCCTTTCTATGTGACATTGTCAGATTTAGCCATAATGCCTAGACCAGGTTTGGGGTGCTACATGGGTTCTTGACTTTCCATGGCCAAATCGAATTGGGTCGAGTTTGAGTTTGGCTTGATCGATTTGAATTTTATGGTTTGAGCTAAAATTAGTATGTCTAATTATGAATTTTGATGGTTCGCGTGAAATGCAAAAACATATCATTGAAATGACAAATATTGTAGTATGATTAAAGACCTTGCGAATGACTATTTTTTAGTGCAATTCATTTTGAACTCATCGCCTTCAAATTATGGGTCATTTCAAATTATCTACAACACTATTAAAGATAAGTGGAATGATAATGAATTGGCTAGTTAGCTTGCTTAGGAGGAAGTAAGATGAAAGAATAAAGAAATAGTCATTTTATCAACCTTGTGGGTCTAGGAGCTGGCATAGAACTTCAGGTGAAAACCAACAAGTTTAAAGTAAATTAAAATACACTTGTCAATTTATCTAATGATGAGAAAAATGACTGAATGGTAGATAAGTGTCACTTCTATAATAAAGTAGGACTCTATTAGAAAGATTATGTAACGACTCAATTTTCAATGGTATTGAAAAATGTAGTTTCAGGACCCCATTTTTGTAAACTGAGTCTGTAAATATTAAATAGAGATATTTACGGAGCTATTGTATTGATGAATTGAGTTTTGAACAAATAATTTAGTCGAATTAGTGATTAATTAAGGTTTAAGGACTAAATTGTAAAAATTCAATTGTTATAGATTTTTAATTAAAAATGACTTGAGGACTTAAATAACAATTAATAAAAGGTCTAAAATGATAATTAAACCATATATTTTGTATAGATAGTGGATGGTAATGATGTTAGTGAATTAATTAAGTTGATATAGATTAGTAAAAAATAAAATATAATTAATTAAAACTTAATTAAAGTATAAAAGAAAAACTTTTGGTGGAAAGAAAGAGAAATTCTCTTCATCTTCCACACTAAAACCATCCTCCATAGTAGAACAAAGAAAACTTCAATTTTTCATTCCAATATTCGGCTAAACAATAAGGTTAGTAATTCAAGTCCTTTTCTTGTAATTTTTATATTTTTGAAATCGTGAGAGCTTGATTTAGCTAGCCCATGTACCAATTTGTAAAACTGTTAAATTTTTTAAAACTCTTTATTGTTGATTTCTTAAAGATTTAAGTGCCAAATTGATAGGAATTACGCTTAGTTTAACAAAAAAGACTAAATTGTGAAACTTAATTGATAGTTCTGTATGTTAATGACCAAATTGAATAAAATGCAAACAATCATGAAATATTGGTTTGAATAGAAATTAGGAGATCTCTAATGAATAAATGTGAAATCGAATTTTAATCCGAAGGTCTAGATTGAAAGTTATGCTTGTTTTGGTTTTAGGGACTAAATTGAAGATATTGCAAAATGTGCGTGATTTTGTAATTTATTATGATTTGAGCTGTAAATTGATATTATAGATTGTTGAATTATTATTTGTATCTAAACACGACACAGGAACGTCGAGAGAGAAAGGAAAGACGAGAATAAACTACAAGTAGTTCAAATTTTCAGTTTGTATTTCTCTTTCTTCTTTTCTCTTCTTCCCTAGCCATCCCACTCCCTCTATTCTTTCTCTCATACTTTTCTTCTTCCTCCTCCTTGTGCCGCCCTCTCCTCCTCATTGTTTGGTGTCATTTTGATTCTTTTTATCCTTTTCTCCTCTCCATTTGTTGCCCATTATTGTTGTTGGTTTTACAACCAAGTTTTGCTATTTCTAGCCTCCAAAATCATTCATTTTGTTTCCAAATATTCCCTTTTTTTGCGGCCCTAATCAGCTCTCTTTTGCTGTCGCCTGTGGTGGTGTGTCACCCTTTGATCACCACTTTTGGGACTGCTATTTTTCCTTCTTTTACTGAACTGTTTGATACCTTATTCCCATCACTTATTCCTTGTTTAGAATTGCCTCAAATTTTTTTAATTGAGTATGCATTCATTCTTTTTTAGGTTATTGATTTAGATCTAGGAAACGAAAAATGTAATGTGGATTATTCTGTTTAAAATTTGTTGTTTTGGGCCGATAGTTCTAGGGCCTTAGATTGATTTTTACCTACTGATTTTTAATAATATTTTGGTCTTAGGTACTGATTTTAATCCCCCGATTCAACAGTGAAGTCAAATCTTATCCGCACTCTTGTTTAAGGTCAACAGTGTAAATTCACTTATAGTTTCAAATCTGAATTTTTTTTGATACGTCATTGCTTTGGCCTAACCCTTAAGGGTGGTTCAAGGCTGTTCCTAAACGTATTATTAACGTTTTAAATGTTGTTTTTGGATCAGTGCTCATTTAAGGCATTAGTGCGGAAGCGTGGATTTTTACGACTTGGTGCTGCGAATTGCGTAATAAGGTGCGGGTCCTAACTTTACATAATTCGTTGCATCTTGATCATTTAGAATATAATTTGATAAATATATTCTTGCCGGTTGGGCATGGACGAATGGCCTAATAAGATAAATAAAAGGTGTCGAGAAGGTACGTATCCTAAAATATTGACTGAGTGTTTAGGTTCCTTATCGGGATTGTTTGAATGCGAAATTGCTATTTATGATTGTCTGCTTGAATGCCATAGTTATGGATTATTGAATGTTGGTTGTGACATGTTTTGAAATTTTAATATATCGTGAATATTGGTTAACGGTTGCACGCATAATGTTCGACATGCTATGACATTGTTCAATTGAATACTCGTATGACTTGATTATATTGTATGTCACATACCAGTGAGATTATTAAATGGGTTGATTGGCTATATGAAAATTTGAAATTGAATATGTACTGAAAGTATGTGCTAATGTTACTGTTAAATGAAAAATATGCAAGGCATACACTGACACTAATTATTTATATGCATGTTAAGCATTCCATTGTACCGAGATTGACTTTGGTAGCATGAATGGCTCACTGATTGTATGTCATTTTGCATGTGCATGGGGTGGGTATTTGTGGTTGACAAAGGAGTTTTGTGGAAATCTGGCGACATTTAAATTCCGCAATATTGTTGTTAGTGTATTACACCGAAGATTTGAGAAGATTGGGCGATTTATCGCATTTTTATTGGTAGATTGTCTGCATTTTTATCGGCATTTTTATTTGCATTTGTAACACCCCAAACCTGGTCTAAACATTATGACCGAATCTAGCGATGTCACATTATAACACCCCTTACCTGTATTCGACGCCGGAATAGGGTACGAGGCATTACTAGAAGACATACATTTGCATACATATTAAATCGAGTTACAAAATTTCATCCGAATTAAAACTTTTAAATTATTAACGTGCTTTTATAATTCTTTACAACATATCCTCGAAATATTATATTCATAACAAATAGGCCTACGAGACCCGATATTTACTCATGTAATTCAAAGCTTTATTTCTATTTCATTCAATTCACAATTTCTAATGTTCACAATTCAAATCAATTTCCCAATCCAATATATATATTTCAATCATCTAAGAATATAATTCAAGTTACACGAACTTACTAGGCTAAATTGTAGAAATACCAAAATTCAGGGACATTTTGATAATTGTCTATTTTTCTCAAATTTTCACCCAATCTTGATATAAATTAATATTTCATTCAATTTATTAATTTAAATAATAAAACTATTCATTTCATGCAATTTGGTCACTTTTTGGCATCTTTACCAATTTACCCTTAAAATATTACTTTTATTCAATTTAGTCCTTGAATCTAAAACATGCAAATTGGACATTTTTGACAAGAACTCATGCTAGTTGAATAATCATTTGTTTTCCTCCTCCTCTCCATTCCACATCCTTAATGTATAATATGCTTATATATAACATTATCTATAATTCCACCATTTATTTATATATTAATTCAAAGCTATCCACTTGAGTCATAGTCACTAAATTATTTATATCTTGAGTTACGGAACTCCAAATTAAGTCTGCTAAATTCCTATGAAACTAGACTCACATATCTTCTTACCATAATATTTTAAGAATTTTTGGTTTAGCCAATAAGTACAGTTTATTCTTTAAAGATTCCACTGTTTCACTGTTTGATAGTTCCGACCCCTCTTCACTAAAAATTAATTATCTCTTTATATAGAATTTTTATGATGTTTATGTTTGTTTCTATTGAAAATAGACTCATTCAAGATTTTAAACATATAAATTTAAGCCTCTAATTATTTTTATTCAATTTTTTATGATTTTCCAAAGTCAGAACAGGGGAACTCGAATTCATTTTGACCTTGTCTCACAAAATTTAATATATCTCATGAATTAAAATTCCATTACTTACACCGTTTCTTCTATGAGAAACTATACTTAATAAGGTTTAATTCCATATTTTATTCATACTCTAATTCAATTTCCACAATTTATGGTGATTTTTCAAATTTAACCTACTGCTGTTGTCCAAAACTGTTTTAGTGCAAAATGTTGATTACTAGGTGTATAATTCCCTTATTCCCTTTCTCTATAATATTTCTCATCACTTTCACTTATTTCTCTTCACTAATATATCAAGAACTTAAGAACTTATATAAGAAAACTCTACTATAACATTAGTTCCATGCTTTTTCAATAATATCAAACTTAAAAATATATTGAAATCTTGATGTTCTTACCTTGTGCTATTGATTTCAATCTTTAACTTGATTTTCTCTCTCCTCCAGCTTCTATTTCTTGAATCCAAATTGATATTCTATCTCCCCATTGCCTCCTTATCAATTTTCTCTCTTGGTGGCTATGGAAATTTATTTGATTTCTAAGCGAAAATGGTGAATTTTTTGTGGGAGGACCAAAATTGTAAAGAAAGGAAAACTTCTTTCTTTTCCTCTCTTCTCACATTGGTTGCATGGAAAAGATGATGATTTTTCATCATCTTTCATCCCTTTTATATTAATCATTTAATAATAAAATAATACTAAAAATCTTAATAAAATATTAATTAAATAACATTTATGTAATTAATTAATTAAAAATATCACAAACATCATCATTACCTTCTAGAATTCTCTCTCTCTATTTGACCATTTTGCCCTTTATAATCTTTTGAAATTCCATCCTTCAGTCATCACTTAATTTGGTAAAATTTCAATTTAGTCCCTCAAAATTCTTCACCTTTTCAATTTGGTCCTAATTCATCCATTTTCCTTAGTTTCTAGATTATTCCACTCTTAAAATATTTACACTATTGGTCTTCAACTTTTTCATATTTACACTTTAACCCCTCAAATTTTGAGTATTTACTTTGGGCTACAAAACTTTTCTCACTTTTGCAATTTAATCCTTTCTTAAATTAATATGTCATAATATACTTCCTAATGTTGACATAACTCAATATTACCCTTTTTTATCACTTTATTTCCTTATTTTACTATATCAAGGATATTATCTTACTTTTTTACTGTAGTAATTTTCGGGGTATTACAGATTATTGTACTAGTGGTTTATCCACATCGAGCTTCAACTTTTATTATTTTGGAGTTCGACCGACGGGTTCTGCAGAACCCGTGCTGTGTAGCAGATTGCTAAGGAGGAACCTTTGCATTGCATTATTTCCATCATTCCATGCTCATACAACAATCCTTTAATCGCTATGTTTTGCTCTGAATTTGTATTGATGGCACTGATTGACGAATTTCTTTGCTTATTCTGGTCACTGAGTTGATGTTTCTATGTCTCATTGTATTTGATATTATGTCTGTTTAAACAACTATTCGACTCACACTGAGCTTTCATAACCTCACCCCCCACAGTGTTTAACTTTTCAAGTAAACCTTGAAACTAGGACTGGACCCGGCATACGAAGCATCACCTTGGACATCAGACTATTTTTAAATAAGTATTATTAATAAGTCTCTATTGGTTTTGGTTTGTAATTTTAAATTATTTCTGGTCTGTGGCTTGGTAACATTTCATTTGAGGATTTTTGCATGCATGGATTACTTAAGCATAATAATCGAGAAATGCATGATATTTGGCTTGAGTAAAATTTGAAATTGTTTTCCAATTTTTCTTGCATTGCAAAGAAACCATTTTTGAAAACCAAATCGATAAAAAAACTAGATTTCCAAAATGACATGAATAATGGTTTTTCCATTGCATTAGTTAATATCGAATTTTTACAAAGCAAAGCGACAAATAAATGATTTTTCTAAAACAACACTGCCAACAATAAAATGAATTTTTACAATGTACTTCGTGACAAGGAACCCCCTCACGTCGATGTTAACCTAAAGTTTTGAAATTCTTACAATTTGGTCATTATTCAACCTCAGGTTAGTATTTGAGCTTTCGTAAGCTCATATAAGACCTAGTAATGATTCTATATAGTGTTTAATGCATGCTTTGGTTGAATTTAATCATCTAATGATATAAACTGAATGTAAATGATCGCAGTTACTCCAGCAACAAATGTGGTATCCTGTAACTCAAACCCGACGATCGGGTTAGGTATAAGTAGTTACAAATTTCCAGAAACACAACTCTTGATTCAAAAAGAAATGTAACTTTTTATGCTTATATATATTTCAAATCAAACTTAATTGAAGTTCCTATTAATACATGGTAATTTGATTTTGGTGTTATTATTCATGTATCCAACATGATGTAGGAACTCCTTTTAATCTAAACCACAAACCAAAATGAAGATTTTCAATATATGGGGAATTGTATGAAGGCATAATGATTTTCAATATATGTCTAAGTCCATTTGCAAAACTCTTTGAAAGTTGTTGCATATGTGCATAGCATACTATGTTAGAAAAAAAAAGGCGTAATTGGAATTTAATGGATATGGTTAAGAGTATGATGAGCAAATCCTCATTACCTATGTTATTATGGATGTATATGTAATAACCTATTTTTCAATGGTCTCGAAAATGAAAGTTTTGGAATCCTATTTTCATTGTTCGAGTCTGTAAATATTAATATTTACGAGGTTAGTATAAAATTATATTAAAGTTTGATCCTTTAATTTTGTCGAATTGATAGTTAATTGTGGTGCAAGGATTAAAATTTAAAAGTCTACCACTATAGATTTTAAATTGGCCAAAGGCTTAAGGACGTATAAAGCTATTAAACCAAGGTCTAAAATGATAAATAAGCCATTTTAGAATTACAATGGACGGTTTGGTAGGATATTTGTTAAAATAATGTTAAAATTATAATTATATTAATATATGTATATTAAATAAGTAATAAAATAAATATGAAAACATGGAAGGAAAGAGATAAAATTTCTCCTTTCTTCTTCATGCATCGAAACCTCCATTGTTAAGGAGAAAAGAATCGGTCTTAGGGTTCCAAGCTTTAGTCCCTCAATTGGTGAGTTCAATTTAGTCAATTTTTTTATATTTTTTTTATGTTTTTGAGGTTGTGGGAGCTTGATTTAGCCAGTTCATGTACCAATTTGCAAAATTGCTAAAATTTCTAAAACTTTCCGTTGATGAATGCTTGAAGAAATTGGTACTAAATTGTTAGATTTTAACCTTAAAAGTGAAAAATGACTAGTTTGTAAATTTTAATTGCTAGTTTTTGAACATAGGGGCTAAAGTGTATAAATTTTGAAATTGATGTGAATTTTTTGTAATTTTAGATAACAGAGGGTTATAGAAGGATGTAATTGATATCGGTTTCGAAATCGAAGCTCAAATTTGAAAGTCATGGCAATTTCGATTTTAGGAATTAAATTTAACAAAAAAGCAAAACTTTAGGGGCATTTGAATAATGAAATTCAACTATTCCATGCATATAATTGAATAATATGAAATTTTTGAAATTGATAAATTGAATTGAATTGTTGTATAGATTGAGAATTGAACTAAATAGAGGATAATTAGGGAAAAGATAAAACTATTGATTAGTCCTTGCAAATTCAAATAAATTAGTGGTTTTGTCAAATAAATTCATATGGTATAATTTTATTTAAATTATTATTTTTTATTAAAATAAAATAATTCATATAAGAGATAAACACCAAAAGGCACCACAGTTCATAATATTCATCACCTAAAAGGGTAAAACAAAATTTTCGTAACTTAATTAGATCATAGCTTATTCTACAATGGGTGAAAAAAAATTAATAGAAAAAAATTGATATAAAAATTAAATATAACTTAGGTTGAAATGATAAAATTGATAGGTGAACATCATGATACTTAGGTTTAAATATCATGATTCTCATTATGTACATTTATTTTTTTAGATTTATCAAAATATAAAAAGATATAAATACTCTCAAAATATTATTTATTACTTTATATAATAAATAAGCTTTTGGTAATTTCATAACTAATTTAAAATCCGATTGATAGATGATATATTATTACCATCGTATTAGAAGTTACAGAATTATTTAATTATCATTAGAATTGCTAGGGTGTGTGAAAAAAATTCAACTATATGAAAGATATTAATTTTTATGATTATTTTTTTATACAAATTTTTTATGATTTTTTTAAGGCAGATTTTTTAATGACTATTAGTAAAAGGTCATGAGTAACTTCTTTTTTAAAGTTAATTTTAGGTTTAAATTTAAAAATTAACCAAAAACTTAATTATCTTTATAAATATCTATTTTTTATTTTAATTTTTATACTATTTTTCTAACTAAATTAGTGATAGACCAAATTCCATCAAAGAATTTATAATAACTAATAACTGAAATATATATAATCATAAAAAAAAAGTAATTGAAACATGCATGCATGGCTGTGAAAAGTATAGATAAAAGTATCATGGAAGCTTTTGTATTATGAGTAAGACTGTATTTTGCCCCCTATACTTAAAATATAGGTAAATTAATCCATGTACATAAGATCAAAGAGAAAACAGGTCCTTCTATTAAAAAATTCATCAATTCTATTGTTAAAAATCGATTCTATACGTTAGTATGAGGTATAAATAGTATGTCACGTGTAACTGTTTGGTTATTTCGCTAGTCATGTCAGTTTTAACGGTATAAATAGATGAAATTTTTAACAAAAATGATTAAATTACTTTTTAAATAATCTATAAAGACTATTTTGCTTATTTCTTAAGTAAAGAGGGTTAAAATATAATCTGACTCCTAATATAAAAATCTTCATGATACTTTTGTCGAAAGTATATAACTAAGTAATGGACATTTCAGTGGTAGTCATTGGCGAACATTTTTTAATACTTAATTTATTGAGAATAGAATTTGAAAAAGTTTACTTTATTTGAAAATCCGAACTAACTCAATTCCCAAAATCAAAGGTTTCATATAAGAAAAAGTGATTAAATAAACTAATATATTACCAAACAAGAATTAACTAATATAAATTCTAAGTGAGCTATACAAAATGCAAATCCAAATACGTAAAGATATGGGATGTTATTTGGATCAAAGAAGCGAAAGCCAAAAGGAGCAAGGCTCTAAATCAAGATCTATCATCAAAAGACAAACAGTGATGGAAAATTGGAAATCAGTGTACAAAGATTGACACAAAACCTAGGTTTCTTTTACTTTCTCTATTATAAAGGAAGATATGGTTCATACGTTTCCCTACATTTAGATAATGTCACCTCTTGTTTGATTCCTGCTCAACAAATTCTGGGTACCGAAATATTTTTATATTAAATTCCTTTTATCTTCAGCAATACAAAAATCTTGGGTTTGTCATAATTTCCCATGTTTTTTTCTTGAACCAAATTAAGCAATTAGCTAGCTTTCCCTAACAGTGAAAACAATCCCATCACTTTCTATGGCATTGCTTTTAAATAACTTCATGCCTACCCTCTGTATGTGAAAATGCCAAATAAAAAAGAAGGATAATTTGTTGAGGAAGAACGTACCTGATAAAGCATTGAGTCCATTAAAACAAGTGTTGAAAAAAGAGGTGGCCTTTTTGGTATTAGCAACAGCGTGATCTCCTAAATCCAGTGATTGGGTTTGGCTTTGATCATCAAGGATGGGTGCATTAAGATCAGATCCACCATTTTGGTGATCAGTCGCCATTGCAAGAGTTGTAAAATTTTAATTAAAAAGATATGAAGGGAAAAGAAAATGAAGAAATTAATTATATATGGAAGAACATGGTTTCCAAGTTCCGGTACTACGACTGATCGATCCAACTAAACAAGTTTTCAAAAGAGCCAAACAAAATATAGAATCTGAAAAGGACTTTTATTAGTAAATTCAACTCGTCTTACACTTGTTTAGCTCATAATTTGTTTAGGGATGTTATACATGTGTTGTGTGTGGGGTATATATATGTCGTGAACGTTTAATTAATATATAGCATTTGAAGATCGTGTTACACTATCCGATCCAGTGGGGAATTTACCAAAAGCTTATTATTTTTAAAAATAAATTACATTATTAGTCACTAAATTATGGGTAAAATTTTGTTTTGATTGTTTAATTAAGAAAAATTACAATTTGGTTATCAAACTGTTAAAATCATGCTATATGACTTTTATTGTTCACACTATATGCACCAATCAGAAGCTCTCTTTTTCCTTCTTTTCTATAGTTCATTTTTTTAATGAAATATCTTTAGACGTTACAAATCTACGAACTAAAATTCAAATAACTCTTTTCTCTGATCTCCAACATTGAACGTATGTTCTTCTACTTGTCGATAGATACTGATCCACCATACTAATCGTCAAATTGTCACTAGGAGTTCACTAGCAAAACTTTTAAGAAAATCTAGTGACTAAAATAATTTTCTTTAATAGTTCAGTGACTTAAATGAAAATTTTCGAATAGCTTTGTGATCAAATTGTAAATATTTTTAGTTAAGTGACCAAAACGAAAACTTACCCATCATTAATGACTAATGATATAGTTAACATTATTTTTAAAAAACAATAAATATTATTTAAAGGTAATTTTATTTTTCTAAAAAAAGTATTTACTCGTTATGAGATTTTAACCTTAAGCATTTTTAATAACTTTTAAATTTACCATTTCAAATAAAATAATTTTTATTATTTTATAAAAAAAAAATTTAATATATAAATTTTCACCTCATAGATGTGCTATGATCTAATTTCTGTAATTCGGATTATTTCATCTTTAACTAAATTAGATTTTTAATATTTAATAATAAATCCGCGTCACATGATATAAGATAACCAAAAAAAATGGAGCCAGCTTCAAATAAAAAAAAATACGAGATCCTAATTGTTGATTAATCGATTAGGCATTCACTTCCTAGCTTTATTTTATTTAATATATAAAATATTGGTTGCTTCCTTCGAAAATAAAATCTCGGTTAAGCAATCAAAGTAGTTTTTTTTTTTACCTCAGATTACATTTTACTCATTTATGTTTGAAATATTACGTTTTAGTCACTTACGTTAACATGTTGTAACATTTTAGTCACCAAGCCGTTAATTGTCGTTAACTGTGTAACAGTAAGCTGACATGGCACGTTAAATCATCATTTTAAAAAAATTAGGTTAAATTATACAATTGGTCCCTATATTTTTTATGTTTTGAGTAATTTATTTTTTTCTTTTATATTCTTTTAACTTTTCATTTTTTTTCCATTCTCTTCTGCTTCTCCATCTGTTTTTCTCCCTTCTCCATTTCTTTTAGTGTAGTTTTTCTATGTTTTCCATTTGTTAAAATTTTTTTTATGCTTATGAAAAAACAAAAGGCGAAAACTGAAACCAAAATAAAACTTGCTTCGCATAATCTCACCCCACAATTACAAACCCGTATCGTCTATCGTCGCTTTAACGAATCAATTTGAATCTCTCAATGACCTAGTCCACAAGCGTCTGACTCAAAGACCTCGCTCGTCGTGACTTATGGTAGTTCGCCCTCAACAAAGTTTCCTGAGCCCGTTCCCTTAACCTCCAAACCAACCCCCACGATTAACTTATCTATCTTACCTACAACATCCTCGCCCTCTTGAAACTACATTGTTTCACGATTTCTTCAAACAAGCTCTATACTTTTAATGACTAAAACGAGCACCATACGAAACTTACCCTCAATTTTACCCAAATCAGTTTGGTTCCATGCTCCCTTTCTCTCTTTGGTCCATCCATGCTCGACTTCCAATTAAGCTTGCTTGGGAATATCCAAGAAGGTTTAGATCAATTTTATCGTTTGCTTAATTTTATTCATCAGAAAAAAAAAGAAAAGAAAAGGAATAATCTGTACGATTCTGTAAAAGTTTGGAAACCGAAAAAATTTATTTTGAATATAAAGAATTCAATTTATGTTTAGATTTGATTAAGGATATGATTTTTTTATATTGATTAGTTAGGTCGAATTTTAGTTTCAAAATTAGGTTATATTCAAATCGAGATTTGATTAAGAATGATTGATATTCGGTTTTGAGTGAAATTCAATGTAAAAGAAACAAGGACTTGGTTATCGGTGGGCAAAGATTATGTTTCTGCAGTGAAAAATATGAGAAGAGAGAAAACTAAAGGGGAAGAAGAAAAGTAAAATAAAGAAATAAAAAGAAAAAATTAAATTGTTCAACATAAAAAATTAATTGCTCAAAACGAAAAAAATATAGGGACCAAATGTAAAATTTAACCTAAAACTTTCGTTTGAAATGATGATTTAACGTGACACGTCAGCTTACCGTTACACCAATTACGACAATTAACGCTCATTGATTAAAATGTTATAACACGATAATGTAAGTGGCTAAAACGTAACATTTCAAACATAAGTAACTAAATGTAACCCAAGACAAACAAAAATGACTATTTTGATAGTTTACCCTAAATTCTCAAATCTTGTGTGTGAATAATATATTTATTTCCCGTTTCTTTCATGTTTGTTATGTTAAAACAAATTATCTGTTTCCTTTTTTATTAACGAATGAGATGCATAAATTATTTTTCCTTTTTTTTTAATCTATGAAGTTGATATTATAGAAGAGAATAATTTCTTTTATCAAAGTGAATAGTAATGTATTTAGAATCAAGTTGATGATCAGATAGGTCACATAAATGATTTTCGATTAACCGAACCGATCACTTTAAATATTAAAATAAAATAATTTTGAAAAATTCAAAAAAATAAGTAAATAAATATAAAAAAATACTTGTTACTCTTTCTTTTTTTCATGGCATAAATTATTAGCTTACTCTCCCTACAATTATAAATGCTTTTTTAGATTTTAAATTATTTTATTATTTATTATATTAAAAAATTACTTTATTATTTAATAACTTTCTTTTCTTTCTAATTACTTTTCTAGTTTCTTGCCTATCTTGAAAGTTGAAATTTGAGAGAGACTTTTTTGTGGGAGATCATCCTCGAACCATCAAATAGAAGTATTACACTTGGGTGTTTATGCTCAGTTTTAGCCCTAGATTCTATGTCCCAACTCCTTGGACAACCCAATGGATTCATGGAGTTCGGGGAGCATGATAGGGCACATCGAATAGGATTGAGATTCAAGTTGTTTGGGACAAGGAAAACCTGAATCGATAAGGATTGAGCCCTAACTTGGTGCTCAAGCAACCTGGAACACAACAAGAAAGCCAAAAGAGTTAGATGGAATCAACATCAACAAAAACAATTGAAATAAGAAATTGAAGAACAAATAATAAATATACAAATGATTTTAAGGTAGGTGGATTGGATCTTGGAAGGAATGACATGTTCTTGAAGGATTCTTTATGAAATGAGGCTGCCAAAAATAAGACATTGATTAATAAACAAATTTGGTTCAAACAGATTAGAAACCAAAAGAAAAGAATGGGAAAAGAGCAAGGATGGTTTAATCAATAAGTAGAACATAAGAACTGAATGAAGCAAGCTTCTTTGAAGCCCAATGAGTGGTTCTTAATGGAAAAGAAGGTTGTCGAACAGCCTTAAAATAAAAGACACCTAACATATTAGTGTCTAATGAAATTTGTAACACCATAAACCCGGCCTAGACATCCAGACCAAGTCCAGAGAGTTACATCATCGAAACTAATAAACCACATTCATAATGCAATAAAAATTAAACCATTCATCACATAATATCCATCACAATAATTAACTAAGTATACAATCTTCCCAAACATCATATCATCATAGAATACCAAAATTCCTAATAGTAGTATTTAAAAGAAAGATAAAAGCTTGACCGAGCTCCCGCGGCACCGACTCATTCAAGTCTGAGAATCACCTGAAACCCAATCAATAAGAAAATGAGTTGTGAACTCAATGCGTAAAAGATGTTTGGTCAATTAGAACACGTTTATAAGAAAATTCCCAAATCACAAAATTCGGTTTGGTAACAGAAAAAGTTTTAGTTCAGATTCAAAACAAATCTGTTACATATGCAGAACCATTTTCAGTTTCATATGAAAAATAGATCAAATTCAGATACAGATATTTTTACCCCCATTCGCTATACACCATATTTAGCCTTCCTAATACCATTAAGGGTCAATGCCCAACCAACCTTACACACCATGGAGTGTCTATCTGACACATTTACAAAGACACAACTTAGCTGCCAGATCGAAATGGAATAAGGCGCCAGATTCAGATTTATACACAATGTGGCTTAGCCACTAATTCAGAGCAAATTACTTCCTTCTTCACAATATCGCAACCCATGCAAATGCAGAATACCAATATCCACAATATGTATTCAGTCATTCTAATTCATTTCATAATTAGATAATACAGTTCAATATCAGAAATAGCTATCACAGTATACATACAGTTATGTGTTTCATATATCAGTCACAGAGCATCAGAGAGTCCTTGTACAATCAAATTCAGGTCATTCATACATTGAGGAGGTCAACATTAGTGTTGCGCAACACTCACAGCCTCAAAAACAAAGTTCGAACCCTATTTATATGCCACATGGCCTGGACACATGCATATGTCCTTACCCGTGTGGCTCACACGACCTGGACACATGCCAATGTCCTGTGGCCATATAGTTCCAAAATGTAAACAGTGAGTTACATGGTCTGGACACACGCCTGTGTCCTTTCTCGTGTGACTTACACGACCTGGGCACACGCCCATGTCCTTGGCCGTGTGGTCTTAAGTCACAAACATTGAGTTACACGACCTAGACACACGCTCGTGTGCCTTACCCGTGTGGCTCCAAATCGATGAACAATGAGTTACACGGGATGAGGCATGGTCGTGTGGCTCATATGGCCAGGCGTATGGTCGTGTGGCTCACACGGCCTAGCACAAAGTCATGTGGCTCAGCCTGGGCACACGCCCATGTGCCGAGCCATGTGGTGTCAACAACCATATTTTTTGGCATCTAAAATTCACAAAATTTAAGGTTTTCGACACGTACTTGATCTAGTTTTAAAGTAGAATCAACACGAAGAAATCTCAGAAACTAATTCAACCATTTAACAACTAATCAACCAACTAAAATGACAAATCATTGCATAAATTAACATTCAACTAAGAATGTCAAAACCTCGACGCTAAACTTACGATGAAGAATGCTTACGACAATTCAACAACACTAATTCGACACAACATGCGAAGGACCACCTCCTTTCGTATTCACGCCTAAGGAAAGAAAAACGACTAATTATCAAAGAGTTTATGCAAAACAGCCAAAGAATTCTCAATTTAGCAACGCAAACAGAAACTAATAAAACTTAGCAGAGGCATAAGATTTTCTGACAGAACTTACACAAAAATCTTCCCACAACTTAGGGGTCTTAATAATTTCGATATTCACTTGTCGAACACAATTGAAAAGGAAAAATCTAGAGTAAAAGAAAGAAAAGGAAAAAAAGGAAAGGGAAAAAAGAAGAGAAAGAATAAACGAACGTTTAAAATTTCCTTTGTATTAACCACCAACGTATTTTCGACAACAAGAGAAATATTTCCTAACGCATACGATGAGACTCGAACTGTAACACCCCAAACCTAGCCTAGATGTTATGGTCGTATCTGGCAATGTCACACGATAGTGTTTCTGAAACCTCGTTGTTACGTTGAAAACATTATATGTTATTATCTTTAGTAAACCTTTGTTAGAACTTAGGAAGTCGTCTTTATTCCTTTAAAACATTTGTTTTGAAACATCCCTCATTGTGAAAGCTTTAATAAAATAGTCTAAGTGATTATGCGTTTAGAAACTATTTTAACTTTTTGAAAACTGAATTTCCTACGACCAGCAGGTATAAATCCATAAAGTAAAATAAATAACTAAAAACCCAAAATTTAAAACCAAAGTCCTAGAGGGTCCTTAAATTACAACCCAAAAAATCAATAATAATTAAATCATCAAACGTAAATTGAAAACCATGAAGTCCAAAAATTTATGTGGTCACCGCTAAGTCCTCCGTTGCACCGATTCGTCTAAGTCTGGAGATTACTTGTCCACATTAAACAAAAAGGGTGAGTTTACGTAAACTTAGTGTGTAATCTTGCAGAAACAAACAAACAATCAGTATTCACAGTGCACAGTTAAACCGTCTTTGGGCCTAAGCCCTTTTCAGTATTAGTGACAGTTTGGGCCTTAGCCCATCTCAGTACAGTGTCAAAAATGCAGTGGGGTCTTAGCCCATCACAGTATCAGTAGTAGTAACAGTTATGCAGTAGCAAAATCCTACACATCCTGCCTCTACACACCATCTCCGTCCAACCCTACACACCATGTGAGATATAATCGACCCTCCCATCCCTACACTCCAAGTAGTGCCGAATGCGACACAAAACAGTAGTTTGCAGCTGAGCTTCCAGTAAATTAGGCTTAAAGCCTTTCAGTACACTTCCTCCGAATAACAACACCCAACCCAATGTAATGCAACATGCAACATACAATAAACAATATGCTATTATGCAATTTCAGTACATATATTCGGTTCAGATATTAACATGCTCAGTACAGATATCATTCAGTCAATTTCACACATTTAGGGGGTTTAAGTAGCGCTTACCAACCTTACAGTAGGTTCACAATCGACTTGGGCGACTCGTGCAACCTTAGAAACATTCCAATAAAATAGGCCTACATGCCCGTATGTGCCCGTGTGGCCCACTCGGCCCAAATTGGCCTTGGCCGTGTGATCCATTTTTAATGTAACCCATGCTAGCTAAATATTCATATATGTTTTCACTATTTACTTATATGTTCATTCAAAGCTGTCTACTTGAGTCATTGTCCCTAAATTATTTATATCTTGAGCTACTAGACTCAAATACCCTTCTACCATAAAATTAAAAGATTTTATAGTTTATCTCTTAGTACGGAATTCATATGATGTTTCCGTTTGTTTCTCTTGAAATAAGACTCGTTAAAGATTTAAACATATAAATTTAAGCCCATAATTATTTTTTTTACAATTTTCGATGATTTTTCCAAAGTCAGAATAGGGGAACCCGAACCCATTCTGACCTTGTCTCACAAAATTCATTATATCTCTTAACTTACAATTTCATTGCTTACACTATTTCTTCCATGAAAAACTAGACTCAATAAACTTTAATTTTGTATTTTATTCAACCTCTAACTCAATTTCCACTATTTTTGATGATTTTTCAAAGTTAGACTACTGCTGCTGTCCAAAACTAGTTTAGTGCAGAATGTTGATTTCCAAGTTTATAACACCCTTATTTCCTTTCTCTACAAATTTTCGCATCATTTTCTCTTATTTCTCTTATTTCTCGACAGCAAGCAATTTTAGCTTTTTCGCCAAATCTCATTTTCTGCATTTTGGATACACACCTAGTATCGTTTCTGATGCGTAAGCACTCCTAAACCTCCAGAACCTAAAAATCGACCAACAAATCTCCAAATTAATCACTTAATTCATTTTTAATCAACTAATTTTGGATGGAACTCGACTAGAAACCTAAAAAAACCCTTACATCGCTTGAGTAACCACGACTTCGCATAATCACAATGTCAATTCAAAGCCACCAGCCCCTTGATTAACTCCTAAACACTAAAATGGAATCTCATTTTCAGAGATTAACCAAGAATGATTAACAATAGACAAAACCGTTACTTACCGAACACACGCAACCAACGATGAACAACCAAATCAATTGGAAAATATGGAAATAAACAGAAGGGGAAAAATAATGGAAGTTTCGGCAGCAACTAGGGGAAAGAATCGGCAGAGGAAGGAAAAAACGAAGAAAACGTCAGAAAAAGTTTGGGTAATTGGAGAGAAAACCAAAACTCTACTTTTTTCTGCAACAGAAGGATAATCAGATTTTTTTTTGATAACCTCTCCCCCATTATCTCCTAAAATCAGTCCCTATTAACACACTAAAACACAACTACTCAGAATTTCCCCCAACACAACTCTTAGCCGAAATTGGACCAAAAATATCGTCTCCACGCCATCACAGAGAATTGAACACAAGAGCCCCTTCACACCAATACTCCACTTATCCACCAGACCAGCAGGCCCATTCTGTTAATTATTTGCCAACTTTTACTTAAAAGCCGATTGACCAAAGATTATTCATAAAAATACCAAAATTTTCATAAGTCCTGGCTTGAACTTGGGACCTCTCACACACCCAGAACACTTAACCACTAAAGCAGATACACAGTTGTGTCACACCTTCGCAAGAATAAAAATAAAATTCTAGGGCGTTACACGAACTCAGTACCAGACAGAATATAGATGTTTAACCAGTGAACCAGTAGGCTCATTCTTGACACAGATTTACACTGAATTACATTTAACTATGTAATGCATGGACAAGGGTTGTTTTACAAATAATAAAACATTTACTGATGCCACTCGAACGGCAGACCTTAAACATAATAGTAAAGCACAAAACTATAAATATAGAAATTTAATTACTGTAGATTCTCACCATTCAATTCTTAAAATTTTGGAGAGTTACAAAATTAAAGAGAAAAATAAATGCTACAGAAAAATTAGGGTTCAGTTGAAGAGAATATATTAGGATTAGCTTGGATTAGGATTTCTTGAAGCAAAAGAAACCAATCTTGAAAGGGAAAGAAACATCGAACCAGATTTGAATAAAATAAAGACAAACATATTAGAAACCAATCAATAAGAAGAGAATATAAAGCATAGAATTGAAGAAGCAATCAATTTTAGGACAAGGAGATATCTTATCAAAAAAATGCGATCTTGAGTGCAAAAACAACAAAATCGAACTATTCTTGATGGTTTCTTGACCTACAAGTAACAGACAACAAGGAACTAGAGAGAACTCAATAAACTGAACAATAAAGAGAATAATAGAATAAAATAAAACAATTCAAATGAAATAAAAGATTCTTGGTTTCTTGATGTTTGACTCACGTTTCTTGAAAGAAAAATCTTAGATCTTGACACCTAAAATTAAATAAGAAGAAAGAGCAAGAGAAAAAGATTCAAATTAGCATAATCAAGATAGATAAATATATGGGGAAGATGGGAAATGATTGGATGGAAGGTGATGAAAAGACGATGCCCTATGAAACCCTTTGAAGAAGAAACTTCAACAAACTTCCCAAATGGTTCTAACCAAACCCCTAAGATGGTAACCGAGTAAATTGAAAGGTGAAGAATGCTTCCCATGGCTTTTTGAAGAAAACCAACATAAAATAACTTCTAAAAATCACAAGAGAGAGATATTGCAAAAAGAGAAGCTCAAAGAGTTTTAAATCTCAAAGAATGAATGATGTGTTGTGTATTACATGAAAGGGGTGTGGTGTAATGGCTCGATTTTGAGTTATACCAAAAAATATGGTTTTAGAAATCCATTTTCATAAACTGAGTTTAAAAATATAAATTATGAATATTTGCAGAGTTAATATAAAATAATATTGAAAAATAGTAGAGTAATTTTGTTGATTAAATAGTTAAGTAAGACTCAATGACTAAATTGTAATAGTCTAATCGCTATAGAGTTTTAATTAATAAAAGGTTTGAGGACTTATAGGACAACTAATCAAAGAATAAAAATGGAAAATAAACCAAATTTTGGTATGATATAGTGGATGATGATGACATATTCCTCTTAGGTTAAATTATAATTAAGTTATGCTTAATTATGTCTTAATTAACTAATTAAACAAGGTTAATTAAACTAAACTAAGACTAATTTATGTATATATAGTAAACATAAAGGAAGATTGTCATCTTCCATAATGTTCAACCATCCAAAGATTAAGGAAAACCTAAGAAGAAAATATTTGAGTTCATAAGCATTCGGCCATTAATTTGGTAAGTAAATTGAGTCATTTTCTTGTAATTTTTATAAATTTGTGATCATGAGAACTAGAACATGTATCAATTTAATAAATTGTTGGAATTTGAACAAGTTTCCATTATTTATTATTTGATGATTTAGGCTTGAAATTAATGGACATTAAGTTTAGATTGTGAAAAGGACCAAATTGTAAAGTTAATTTAACTTGTTTGTCAACCTTTGTTACACTAGGGGAAAATTGAATAAATGTGAAAATTTTCATGAAATTATTCTAGAAATAGAAATTATTTGGTCCTTAATGAGAGTATGTGAAATCGGGATTTAATCCGAAGCTAGGAATCAAAAGTTATGCTTACCTCGAGTTCAGGGACTGAATTGAATAAAATTTAAAATATGGGGAAAAATGGAATTATTTTGAAACCTGCATCTCATGAAAATGTATGATAATGTTTAGTATTGATTTGGTGTATAAAATATTTGTATAGATCAAGAATTGGATCAAAGTGGAGTTAATAGAGGAAAAGCTAAAATTGTGGATTAGTCATTGAAGAATCTACTCGCTTTGTGTTTCGAATAGATAAGTTCATATGAAACTTACTATCCTATCTTGCGTTATACGTATGTTTATGCTTGATATATATTTTAGTATAATTTGAAATATTAATGAAATTTTTTATAAAAAAAGGAGCCAACATTCAATTACCCAAAGCAACCTTATAGATAGTGAGCTCCCCTCTTGAGCTCCACAATTTCTTCCTTCAAAGTTGTTACCATGCCTTCGAGAGGATTAATCTTCTCTGTTTGAATATCCACAGCGGTATTGAGGGGCCATTACATCGCATCCATATTGGAACTGAGAGCCTTCGCCACATATTTCTTGAGCTACTCTTTCATCGAGTCTAGCTCATCAGTGTGCCCCTCAATTACCTCGAGTGTTTCCTTCACACCACCCATGGATTACTCAATATTGACCACTCAACTTTCCAAAACCAACAACATATCCACCAATATGCTAGCTTTCCTGCCCCTCACAAGCCTCCCTCAGGTCAATCTGTTCATCTACCCCTTTCGTCATCTCAGTCAACACCTTATCAAACTCGAGCCTCCCTAAGTCAATTGAACTCTTGAAAGATGAGAATTCTCAACAGAAATTGCCTAAGGTATTGAAATAAAGCGAAAGCAAACTCTCAAATAAAGAAGCAAAAAGTGAACATAAAAGACACAAGAAAACTAAGCACAGTAAATGTTTAAGAAAATGCTCTTAGATGTATTGTATTAATCTAGAGTGAACTGATTACAAATGAAAGAGAATGACTCTATTTATAGTTGATCTCCCATGATACAACGATCTAGTTTAAAATACACCAATGGTTGAGATTAAAGTCAACCACAAATTGAGATTCTTAAGGGACTTAACAGATCTTCTAAGATTACAAAATATTCATCATGCTAAGTAGATGGGCCTTCAGTCTCTCCAAAAAATGGGTTAGTCCTGTTGGGCTAAATGACCCCAAATGAGCAAGATGGATCATCAAAATGTGTCTTGGTTGCAAACTTCTTTGCACGACCTATGAATTTGTAAGATTTTATGAGGTAATGTCTGAAACCCAATTTATTTTTCCAAAACCTTTTTTATTCATTTTTCATTCAACCAAATACCCACCTCTTCAAAACCCAAAATCCATTTCATCTTCCCTCTAAGAACAAACCCATTCTCCTACTTGTAAATCGTTAGTGAAAGTAATGTTTATGCTTGCAGGAGAAATGGTCAATTGGACCATTGTTGGTGTTGGAGTAAGTAATAGCAATGATCATGAAAGGAGAGAAATAAAGGGAAGAAAAATATTTTTTTTGTCAAAGGAGAAGATGAAATAATAATTATTTTTAGAAAAAAAAGTTTTAAATTAAAAGTAAATAAATAAAAAGAGAAAAATTGGTGATCATAGAAGATGATTGGACGAGCAATTGTAATGGAGGACAAGCGAGAGCAAACTCTAGAAGAAAGGAAAATTTTTTTAGGATTTTTTATGATGGAAGCTTGGAAAAACGGAAGTCATTGTTTAAATTTATTTTGGGATAAAAGAAAAAAGCTTGGAAGAAAAAAATAGGTTTAAAGAAAGAGAAACTGCAAATTTTGAATGGGAAAAAAGTGGAAAAATTGAAAATTTTTTCATTAGGGTTTGTTTGTGTCACATCCCAAAAACTGGGATAGTAAAAATTGGGTTGGTAAGGCAAGAGTGGTCACATTTTATTTTTGGGATTAACAATGTGGAATTATGTCTAGTGAATTGATTTGTTTCAGTTTTTAAGTGTGTTGCTTGTGTGTGTGAGGTTTTGGGTTTCAATCCTTTTGAATTTTTGTTCCTATCTTTGAACTTTAAGCTTATCTTTTTTTTTGTTCAACTTTGATAAGAATGAGTTTGTTGGTTCAGTGGTAAAGCTTTAGCTTACCCAACGTTCTTGTGTTCGAATCTCATACATGCGAGTGAAATTATTTTGTTTTAAACTCTAAGGGATAGATCTTATGTGGATAACTAATAGGATTTAGTGGGATGTGGGTAGGTTTTTGTAAAAAATTTCTCCCAAAAAATCTCCTCAATTTTTTTATGATCATCTTTTCCATTTCCTCTCTTCCCCATTTTTTGGATTTTCATGTTAACCCCTTCTTTTATCAAAATTTCTCTGGTAATTCTTTCTCTTTGGCTTTCTTTTTTTATTCCCCGAGTTCTTTTGCTTTTGATTTAAGGTTGTTTTCATTCTTTTGCCACAAAGTCTCGTCTGTCGTTCTGCTCCTACAATTCCTTTTTCTTTTTGCTTGATTTTGATTATCATCATTGTTGATTATTTTTCATCGTCCTATTCTATTCAAGTGTTTTGGTTTAGTATGGCATTCAGTTAGTAAGTATTTTCAATTCATATTTCCTTAAGCGTTATTTTGAGAAGCATGCAGGTTGGTTTAAGAAGTTTTGGTTTATTTGTTTTGAATCTTTTAGGTGAAAATTGTTCGACAATTATCTCTTTCGCGATTTGAAGTGTTTCGAGAATTGATTTAGTAAGGGTGAGTAAGTGATTGCCGTCTGGAAGGGGCTGGTTTTTAGTATTAATGCTGAAGGTTTTATGCTTGTGGATGAGTTAATGATTGGATTTTAGTTTACCGTTGCTAATTAGTTCGTTTTGTATGCTCTTTTTAAGGTCTAGAAGCATGTTGTAATGTCGCGTTTTAGAATCGATTAGGTGTGTAACACGGTGCAAAGCCGAAAAACCCCTTGTCGATGTCAAACGATCGTGTGGGCACACGAGTTGGGCCAGTTAGACCATGTGGGCCCATTTTCCATAAAATATTGTTATGGACACATTTGAAGTGAGATTCAAAATTAGTCGCTTCGTAGGTTCCAAAATGTGTTATGTGTGTATTATGGATATGAAATCTGATATTCTGCCTATGTTAATGTGATTTTTGAATGCATGTTAGTATATTCTAATGCATATAGCATGTATGAATTTTATATATGAAATCTGAAATACTGATATTGTATGTGCAATGTCCGAGAACATGTTTGTGTTATAATTTATGCACCTTATCTGTGATTTGAGTAATATGTTAAAGTATGATTCATTAATGTGCATCCGAGTATATAATATGTTTTGACATGTGCAATGGGTGGGATATTGATGTGATGGAGTTAGTGTTGACAGTTTAACTGCATATTGATAAGCCATCGTTGTCTGGCAACCTAGGATGACTTAATTGGTGGTTTAACCACATATCTATTATGGTAACTTGACTGTAATACTGGTGGCTTGACCACATTTATCTAATTCTGGTGGATTACTACATTATTTCTAGTAGCTTGACTGCGCTATTCTAAAAAGTGACATACGCTTACTTATAGGTGTGTGGGGTTGGATGGGTCTTTATTACCATAATTGGTGCATAGGGATAGACAGAGATGGTGTGTAGCAGGTGGGGGTAGGATTTGAATTTGTAGCTGTATATGCATCTGTAGTTGTGTTTGTATCTGCATCTACATCTACATTTATATCTAGATCCGTATCTGATCTGACTATTTATATTGCACTGCATAGCATGGTATGTTGTGCATTTTATACGATTTTTTACTTCCATGTAATTTTTCTATTTGTATTGTTTAATTGCGTTGAGTTACACACTGAGCTTTGTAAGCTCACCCAATTTTTTTGACTTTTCGGGTAATCAGCAATCTTAGGATTAGTCGACGTGGGAGCTCAGATTGGTTTTACTTGGATAAGATTATATGAATTAATTATTAAATAAAATTTTCAGATTATTGGACTTTCGAGTTGAGTTTCGGATTCTATTTTTTGTTTGGGTTTTCTATAAAATTTTTAGTTAAATGTTTTTTTGAAATCTGTCTGATTTCTGTATATTTAAAAGATGTCTCATTTTCAAAACTAATTAAGTTACGAATTTTTTCCACTGTGAATCATACTGCAATTTAAGTTTTCAGAAAGATAACGAATTTAATGATTCGACTCTTTTGTTTTGAAAGATAAGAGGAAAGTTTTGAAAAAAAAATTCTGTTAGATTATAGTAGGTTTTTCTAATAAATAAATAGTAACAAGTTTTTGGAAAATAATGGATAAACAATGATTTGAAAAACAAAGAAACTGGTTTTGAGAAGTTAATGTGACCTTCAAGATCCAGTTGTAATGTCTACGTCGAGTTTGGGGTGTGTTACAATTTGTCCGCCAGTAAAATGTTTTCCGTAAAATATTTTTATTGTTTTACAGAGTTTTTTTTATGGAAAATGAATTTCCAAAGGAAAATATTCTCCAAAACACGGGTAAAACAAAGGCATTTTTAAGTAATCATCTCGTAAGACATTTTCCCTTCTCCTCTCTACAGAGTCTTCTCTTCACTGACTTAAATATAGTTATTCCCCCAACGTCATTTTTCACCACCGACCCAGTGCCTACCTTTAGCTAATAGTGCTTCTCAGCACCAGTCGTAGTCGTTCGTCTTCCTCTATTGAAGGTAAGAATGAAAAAATAAACCACCTTTACTTCTATTTGTTTTTCCTTTCTTGAATCAAAAATCTACTTTCTAAACATATTTATGCCTACGTGTTTATTCCAAAAAAAATTCCAATACCAGCAATAGTTTCCTTCTCTGTTAATTAAAGTTTCTCTATTTCATTTGTTTCCTGGATTGTCAGTTGCTTCGAATTACTTCTGAGTTTTTTATTATTTCTTTATCTATTTTTTGATGCCGCGATATTGACGTTTACTAGTGAAATACTTTAATTTGGAAAATTTTGGGTCTTGGTGGGTGACTTTGAATTTTTCAAAAAGGATTGAAAGATAAAAGCTTTTTGATTGGTGTCGGTCTTACAGTCCGAAATTATTTAACTTTCGGTGTATTTAATGAATTGGATTTTTGAGTTTACAAATTTTATTATTAAAGTAGGTTATTTTAAAGAACTTTATCTGCTCAATCCTAGAGCTCTACTTCCTTGTTTTGTGGTAATCTGCAAACCTTAAAAAAATAAATTGTGACTTTATGAAATTGATGTGAATCCTTTTTTCCTTGGTAGAGTTTTTCTTTTTTGGAAAGAATTCTCATTCTTCTTGCAATATTCTTGTTAATTGGTGATATGTTGTGATTATTCATGCAATTATATTACTTCTTTTGTGTTTAGGAGCTGCATTGTAGATGAAAACTGAGTGAAAAATATATTTTCATAAACCATAATTGAATATTTCAAGCTTCATTATAATTTTTTCAAATATATGCACTTAATGATACCTTTTTCAGCCTTTTGAATATGAGATCCAAATATTGACATATATAGAAACAAATCTAGGATTTGAAATATAGATATAATTTTGTAATCAATGGAAACTTTTTGTTTTCTCTCTCTTTTGAGAAAGAGTACCTAAATACACAAATAATTTGATTATAAATTAACCATTCTAACTAGTTACATGATTGCTTACATATGTCTCTCTATGTCTCTCTAGGTATATATAATAGAGGTTCGAGAACAAGTTAAATTGTCATCTTGGTAATTTCATTCCATAAAGTTGTAAATCCACTCAAGAAACAAGTAAGATACAAGTTTATTAATTAATGAAGCATGGACCATGTTGCAACACCCCTAACCCGTATCCGTCGCCGAATTAGGGTTAAGAGGCATTACTAATCAAAACATAATTCAGAACAGACATTCATTAAAGTTTAAAAATTTTAACAGTTACATATGATAAACTAGATCTAATATTAAACATGCAAAATTTTAACTTCCCTTTTGACCATTTAAAATAAAATTAAGACATTACAATCCAACTAAACCATAAGAAAATAAGTTGTTTTCGTATGGCTATTAATCTCATATACAATATATATATCGAAGTACTACTTTCAAAACATTATCTAGCCTGTACATGCCATAAGTTAAAATTAGACATTTTAATACCAAGACAGTAGATAGAGTGATGATCTTGCTGACAAATCCCGAGCTTGAAGCTTGATTTTTAAGTCTATAATACAGAAAGACATAAACAAACAAAGTAATTTTTTATAGCTTAGTAAGTCTACAGCATAACTAAATAAAAAAATTTATATAATTTCCTGCGTTCACTTAATGAAATCACAAATACCACATATATTATCATTTGAATATTTGCTATCATAATCATCTTATTTATAACCAAATATATGAATTCATATCAATGAGTACATATATATATACGATATGCATACAACCAATGGTATATATAAATACCCATAAAAAATCTTACAACCAATACATTTACATATCAATTACGTATAGTTAAATGCTTACATAATTATCAACATTGAAAACCGAATGCATGTATACATTAAACATGAATAGCCGAATACACATATAGATTTATCACATGCACACATCCGATTGCATTTATACTTAACAAGTGCATAAGACCGAATATGTATATATAGATATACTCTTCCAATACATATAAACGAATGATTATATGCTCATCAAAATCAAATGACCGAATGTATATACATGTTCTTCAAATACATATGACATAATTCGTACGCATATCCGTTATATTTAAACATATGACATAATTCGTACGCATATCCGTTATATTTAAACACATAGTATAAACAGATTCACCGACACTTAGCCTGCGAGGTTTAAAACCTGATTCAGTACACCGACTTTTAGCCTGCTAGACTTATAGTCCGAAATGTTTCACCGGCATCAAGCTTGCTAGACTTATAGTTCGAAATGTTTCACCGGCATCAAGACTGCTAGACATAAAGTCTGAATCATCTCACTGGCGATAAACCTTCTAGGAACTGAGCCTGAAATCTCAATTCGCATAAGTTGTAACTCATATTCGAACTATATATGTATATAAAATCCATACATAAAAATTCAGCTCAAAATTTATAACCTTTATCTTTGAATCACAGGGATATATAAAGTTCAATCACCAAATCAAACTTAATAATTCAATGATTCAGCCGAACACATTTATATATAACCTTATACTTTTGATCCTACTACTACTATCATACTATTTAACTTATAATATACTTAAATAATATACATTTAACATTCGAACATATTATTATAATCTAAGCTAATAATTTCATTCCTTTGATTCAATACCAAAAATAATCTAAGCTATTAATACCATTCATTTGATTCAATATAAAACTTATACATGTATAAGCATACGTATTCGAACCCCACATATACATATATAAATTCATACCTAATTCCAATACAATAACTTATACATGTATATTTATATATATATATTCAAATCTACCATATACATATATAATTACACACTTATAATCAAAACATGAACTTATACTTTTATACTCATACATATTCGAATCTAATATATACATATCTAATTACATATTCAAACTCCATATAAGAAATCATACATGTATATACATGCTTATTCGATCCAAATATATACAAATATTATATATATATATACCTTTAATTAGAAATCAAGAATTATACATGTATATACCTTAATGTATTCGAACCTTTTATGAACTTCGATTAAGTTCAAGAATATATATATTTACACACACACATATATATATTCGTACATTATTTATACACAATTATAACATCCATACTTTTAATTACATCCAAGAATTTTTACTTTTATATACATACCTATTCGAACATCTTATATGTATATATAAGGTTCAAACATATACTAAAATCAAATTATATACTTCTAATTATAGCTCATTAATTATAAAATAGATTTACATATATATATATATGTTGATTTGATAACATTAAATTGCTAATAGACTTACCTCGGATATCGACGGACACGATCGACTACTCGACTACTTTCGTTTTCCCCCGATCCAATTCTGTTTTATTCGTTTCTTGATCTAAACATATTCAAATTTAATCTTTTTATTCATCAAATCATTCAATTAAATTCAAAAACACATAAATGGGCAAATTCTATTTTGCCCCCTGACATTTTACACTTTTTTCAATTTAGTTCTTTTTGTACAAAACACAAAATTACACTAAATCTTGGGCCGAATTCTACCCATACTACTAGCAGCCCATATTTTTAGTTTATTCACACATTTCACCTTGAATTTTACACTTTTCTCAATTTAATCCTTAATACACATTTTTATCAAAAATCACTTAATTAAACATAATAATCTATCAACAAAAGTTTATATTTCATCATCAAACCACAAAATCATTAAGTTAACATCAATGGCAAATACCAAATTCATCATAAATTCTGAAAATTAAAGCATGGGTTTGCTAGCACTCGAAGCAACGATCACAAAAACATAAAAATCAACAAAAAACCAAACAAAGAACATACCCGAAATTGATCTTCAAGTTGCCGAACCCTCAAAATAAGAAAATAGCTTATTTTCTTTCATGCATTCGGCCATCAAGATGAATATAATGGCCATGTTTTTGTTTTATTTTATTTCATATTAATTAACCTTTTCCCATTTTACCCTTAATGAAACCATTAAAATATATTCATTTAACATGTCCACTACCGTCCATCATTTTAATAATGGTTAAATTGCAACATAAAGCCTCCTTATTAAAAGAATAACCACTATTCAGCCCTTTTAAAAATAACCACTAAATTTTTATTTTACGCGATTTAATCCTTTTATTTAATCGGACACTCAAACGGCGAAATTAAAGCACGGAAAATTTCACACAATCAAGTTCACACATAATAAACAGAGAAAATAATATTAAAATATTTTTTTGACTCAAATTTGTAATCCCGAAACCACTATGTCTGATTAGGGTCAAAATCGGGCTGTTACACATGTTTACGAACATAATTTTCTAACTCTACAATTGAGGCTTTTGAAATGGACCGTATTTAATGGACCAAAAATTACATTTACCATTATACTAGTTTATAAAGAAGTATTGTTTATTGTTGATGTTGGATTCGTTAGTTCTTAAGCTCAAACACAACTTAAAATTATATTTTGTAATGATCAAATATTTGTATGGCATTATTTTGTGTAAATGGACCATAATCAAGATCATAATGCAATTGTTGGGGTCATAGCTTTAGTTTTAGCTTTTGGGCCACTTTAGGTTAAAAATTTAAAAACTAGGAAGCAAATTGCTTGTCACCCTCGTCTGAATCGAGATTATGAGAGAGAAAACTAGATTAATAGTATTTTATATAGAGGTGACTAGAATTGTATTGATGTGATAAGGATTAGACCAATTTCTTTTTTTTAAAGACATTCTTACTAGGAACAAATTGTTACAATCAACTAAATCTGTCAAATATTAGGGAGAAAGTAGCTATATTTTTAAATATAATTGGTCATAATGTAAGATTTCAAGCGATTGGATTAAGATATTATAAATTAATTGAGACAATTCATCGATATTTTAAGGCTGTTTTGAGAGCTATTTTGAAATTGTATAAACTAGTCATTAGATTACCTGATGACTCAACTCCTAGTGAAATCAGAAATAATTCAAGGTTTTCTATTTATATTAAAGATTGTATTGGAGCATTAGATGGAACTAATTTTTGTGCATCTGTTCCATTTAGCATTCAAGGAAGATTTCGTAGCCGTAAAAGGGGGATGACACAAAATGTATCGGCTGCCATTACTTTTGATTTAACATTTTCCTACATTCTAGCTAGTTAGGAAGGTAGTGTACAAGATTCTTGTGTTTTAATTGATGCACTTGCATGCCTAATAGGATTTAGAATTCTGGAAGGTAAGAATTAACATTAATTATACAAAATAGTTTCATTAAGCTAATAATTTATTAATAATAATTATGTTTTGTAAAATTGTAGGTAAATATTATCTTACTGATGCTAGATATGGCATCCGAAATGGATATATTACTCCATATCCTAGTGTCCGATATCATTTTAAAGAGTTCAGTAATCAAGAGCCAAAAAATGCGAAGGAAATCTTTAATCTTCATCATTCATCATTGCAAATCATTGTTGAGCGTGTTTTTGGGATTTTGAAGAAACGATTTTGTGTGCTAGATGCTAAACCAGTTTGGAATTTTCAAACCCAAGTAGATATGGCTTGTTGTATCATTCATAATCATATAATGGGAATTGATCCTAATGATTTAATTAATCAAGGATTATATGAGGAGTCTGAGTCTGATTTGATAATACCAACTCTTACAAAGCGAGAAAAAAGAGAAGAAGCAAAAAAAATTGTCTACTAAGAGAGATGAAATTGTACAATCTATGTGGACTGATTATACGGCTAGAAACATTAGGTAGGTTTAGGGCTTAAGGTTAATCTTTCTATGTTATGTATGTTTTAGTATTAAAATTGTTATTTTTTTAATGTTGGTTGGATATTGAAATTATTATATTTTAAGCATGTTGGATATTTGAATTATTGACAATGTGAATTAATAATGTAGAATGAGTAAGTGAAACAAAGAAGGGACAATAAAGCAATTCAGGTGAACAAAATCAATGAAACATTTTTTTCTCAACATTCTTGCAGAGGAGGCCCAAAAAGAAAATAAGCCTTCTAACTCTTTCAAAGTAGTTTCTATTAATCGAGTTGCCGCAACTATTTCTGAGAGGTTCCAAGTTCAATGTGATGCTAAGCATGTGGAAAATCATTTGAGGATTGTAAAACACGCATGACAAATTATAGGCATAATTCAGACTGAAAGTGGTTTTGGATGGGCTGATACCATGAAAATGATTACATGTGATAGAGCAACATATGATGCAGCAGTGATGGTAATATATATATGTTAAATATATTTCAGTTGGTTTTTAATTGTTATTTTAATTGTGTATAATATCCAACAAGCACACAAGAAGTGTGAACCATTTTTGAACAAAAGCATTGATCATTATGATGAAATGGCTCTGGTTGTTGGCAAAAACATGGCAACAAGGAGTTTTGCCAGAATATTTGCTGACATAGACTTGGATGATGGTAACCAAGATTCATTTCCTGTAAACTGCGACAATGAAGATGTTGAGGAAGTAAGAACAAAATCATATTCATCTGGTACATCTAAACATAAAAGGAAAAAAACTCAAGAAAGTTTCGTTAATGAACAAATCAAATTTGTGGGTGAACAACTTAGTAAGATTGCTAATGCATTGGAACAATTTATTGAGGATAAGACACCACATCTGTATGGAGAAGTGATATCGATGGAGGTGGAAATATTTGATGACGACTTCTTTTGTAGCGCGTTTGATTATCTTGTGGGTTGTAAATTCGAGGCCAAAGCTTTCTTGGCTAAAAATACAAAGCTTAGAAAATTTTGGCCTAAAAAATTTTCCCAAGGTTAAAGATATCAATGTATTAATGTGGTGTAGTACTAAATATGCACTTGGACAATATTATTATGTGTAGTACTAATTATGCACTTGGACAATATTGTACTCATCATGTGGTGTATTACTAATTATGCACTTGGATAATATTATTTGTAATAGCCCAATTTGCCCAGGGCCCATTCAGAATAAGCAGAAAAAAACAAAAAAAAATAATTACATGTCCACAGTCTAAATACATGGGCCCAACGTGGCCCAGACTGTTTTAACCTAAACTACCCAAATTTAACCTAACCCTAGACCCAATCACACGCATAACCCACTATCTAAAAAACCCAATCAGCCCAAAGCTAAGAAAACAAGAAACCCTAGGGTTTCTACAAACTCCAGCCGCCGCAACAGTAGCCTCCACGCGTTGTTCCCTGTCGTGTCACGTCACCGTACAGCCTCTATACACCTGCAACACACAAAGCAACAAAAGCAAACAAAAAGAAGAAGCAAAAATCGACAGCAAAAAGGGGAAATAAGAAAAAAAGAGCAAAATACATTTTCTTTTGTAATATTCATTTTTTTGGCTATATAAAGCCATTTTTCAGCATTTGTAAGGGTTACACCCGAAAAAAACACACACACAAAGATTTTGAAATTAAACAGCAAAAAATATTCAGAATCAAAGAGGTGATTCGCATGTATTTTCTTTTTTTCTCCGTTTTTTATATTTATTTTTCTCTCTCTTTAATGTTCTTGTTTTTGATTTACCATATGAAAAATAATAGAAAGATGTTGAGAAATCGGAAAAACATACCTTGCGGTCGAATCCTCGTTCTCTCCGTCGCAGTCGGGGCTGGAGCGAGGGTTCGGAGGTATCGCTTTGTGCGACTTTTCAGGAAGCAGCGTAGAGAGTTTTATTCATTTTTTTTCTTTTGGTTTTCTTTTCGATTAGGGGAAAATATCAGATGGCTTAGGGTTTTGTGTTTTAGATGGTGAAGGGAACGTCGTCGTTTGAGGCTAGGGCCATGGCTTCGAAGCGGCGTCGTTTGCAGGCATAGATCCGCGCGATGACCCGATCTGAGGATTATTTATGGATTATTTATGCAGCAAGTCCTTCTAGATTTTATATGACTTTGATTCAATTTATTTATTTATTTTAATTTATACCTTACTATTGATTCGGATTTCAATTGAGTACAGTTTAGAACGGCGCCGTTTTGAGTATTTCAATCTGTAAGCCAAAGAGGATTTTTGTGTTAAATTGCTACAATGGTCCCTGTGATTTTCAGTGGCTTTCAATATGGGCGATTGCTCATTTATTTTAAATTAACCCTTAGAATTTTGTTTGAATTCAAATAGGTCCACTTTCGTTAAATTAAGTAGTTTATTATCATTTGTCGTTATTATATTTAATAGTGTTATACATATACGGGTATCAGTTAACCTAATCTTCCTATAATTTTTTATTATATCATATTATTTTATATACTCATTTCTTAATTTTATAAATATTCTTATATAATATTACCTTAATATAATTCATACATACCTTATATTTTTTGTTCACATATATATATATATATAATTAACTTCAAGTTTTTTAATAATACTTCATATTTTTATATAGGTATATGTAGTATTTTTTAGTATATATATGTATATATAAAATAATATGTTATTAATTTCAAATGATATTTTTTTATGCATAGAAACCTTATTCCTTTTAAATTTGTTATTTTATTTCATTTATTTAACTTTTGTACATTATTATTATGTATGTATGATTATTTATACTAGATTTTATTTTTTTTTATAAATCAAAATGTAAGTACTAATTTTATGTTATTCACTTTTATTTTATTTCCCTTTTTTTTTAATCTTTCATTAGAATTTATTCAAACCTTTTATTTGTTTTTTGGTTCAATTACCAAAATTGTATCAAATATTCATCTTATTCATTGTTACTATATTTTTTCTTTTTCTTTTTCTCATTGTTTCGAAGTTTTTTATTTATTGATTATTAATTTTTAGGTTGCTTAATTATTAATATGGATGTTTGTATAACATGATTAAAGAATGTTTATATTAGCCTATTACTTGCTTGATTGCTTCTAGTTTCAATTTTGATAGTTATTTATTTTTTACATTACATGTATTGCTATTCAATTATGTTCTATTTGTAAGAATTGCATTTCATTAAAGCATTATAATTGTTTTATTTCAAAGTTCCTAAAAAAGCGTGGTGTTCATAAGCTCCCGAGAGAATTGTGCCCTAACTGACTGGGCTTCAATTTTTCTCGATGAATTTAGATTATCAAGTGTTCATTTTGTTAAAACCATACGATTATTAAAATAAAATTATTAAGATTACAAAATGTCGTATCCAGATCCTAACTTACTGGATACGACATTTTGTTGTCCCTATTTTAAAATAAAGGCAATATTTAAGGTTTAGGAATTTCGAGAAATTGAACCCTAACTTACTAGATTCTGGTTTCTCGATTGACTTAAACAATCAAGTAACCTTAATTAAACACATGATTTTCTTAAGAAAGGGACAAATTTAATTTCGAAGATTGAATTGTTGCACCCTAACTCACTGAGTATGGCAATTTATTTCTGCGAAATAAGTGCGTCTTATCATTCAATTTAGTTTATTCAAGTTTTCTCACCAAAGGATCGTATTTTAAAATCTTTTCAAAATTTTGACATCTAAGACATTAAACAATCAATTCGGTACCAATTTTGGGCGTCACGAGGGTGCTAACCCTTCCTCGTGCGTAACCGACTCCCAAACCTATTTTCTCATTATTCGCAGACCTAAAATCATTTTCAAGGTGATCCAATCACACCTCAATAAAAGATCGGTGGCGACTCCCATTTTCATTTTCAAAGTCGATCCTCGTTTTTCAAAATAAAAAAATTGTTTCGACAACTTGGCGACTCCACTGAGGACACTTAGAGAGTCAAGTCGTAAAATTGATTGTTTTCTGTCTTATTGTCGAAAATTGAAAATTTGATTTGGAAAATTACGGTCTTCTCTTTGCATTTGTTTGTATGATTACTGTAAATTGAGTTTTGTATCTTGGCATCATATTGCATAAAGGCTATTTAGTCTTACCCTCTTAAGTGTGAGTGAGAAGCTACTCCTTCGTGAGGTTTTCACCTCTGTGCAGGATAGTGGATCACTTTCGGGATACATCCGTACCTATGTCTTCGTGAGATTTTCATCTTCGAGCAGCCATAGGGAAATGTATTCCCTGGAACCGAACCCAGTCTGTATGAGCCTATAATGGGTGAAGATTGAGGAATCTACTGGTTCGGGTACCTTGACTTTAGAGCCAGACCGCATGTAGAAGACCTTAGGAACCCATCCTAGGTAGACCCACTCCAAACCCCTAGTGGTTACCCGACTAGGTACCTTTTTCCTTACTTGCTTTTGTTTTGTACTAACCCCTCTTGTTGTGTTTTGATTATGGTTGCATTGCATTTGCATCTTAGGAAAGAGATATTGATTCAAGTCCGATTACTAAATTGGAAAGCTTGTCATGGAATACGGATTCCTTGATAAAGTGGAAAATAGTACGACTGCCTGAATATATTCTGAGAAACACAATAAGGGCGATAGAAGAATTCGTGACTTTACTTCGTGACCTAAGGATTCAAGGTAATTGTCTAAGAGCCTTCGACGTTCCAATTCCCTAAAGAAGCTGGTGAGTATTACGAGGATAGGCAGACAATGGATCACGACTAGAATCAAGCAAAAAGAGCTAGTAGAGACATTCATAAGAAGCTAGCGAGATTTAACGTATGGGTAAAGGAAGGGATCGATGTTATCTCTATGAATATGAGGGCGAGACCGTATATATATCCGCTTTATGTAAAGAAATTTACTTTCTAGTAAAGTTTTCTAAATGTAATTGAATCAGAATCAATGTCTCTCTATGCATTCATTTCATGCATTTGCATTACATGACATCATATGCATTAAAATACATTAAAAGAGTCTAATTGAGTAAATTTATTTCAGTTAGTTTGGAACACCAACACCCTTACGGTATCTAAGCAAAGATTAGAGAAATGGAACAAAGGTTGGAAAAATTAGAGCGAATGCAAATATAGATGCAGGAGAAATTGACCAAATTTCAACAGGAAATGAGAGATTAGATGCTAGAATTATAGAGAACTATGATGAGCCAGTTCGACTGATTGCTAACTGGAGAGTTAGAAGAAGTGAAAGACTTGGTGATCCACTTTGGGATTGATATGAAGGATCTTGCCTACTCCCCAGATTGTACTCCGATAAGTGTCCAGGTCCAGCCAGATGGGCGTCCACAATGGGCACTCTTTACTATCAGATCCCAACATTATCAAGCTGGTACATCAACACCAGTGAATTGCTTGACAGGCCTAGGATCCAATTTGAGGAACAATTTTTCTGTTGCTCTTGATAACCCAGCAGAAATAAAACAGTCGAGGGCAGAGTACTTAGATACTACAAAGGCCCCAAGGAAGAAGGGGAATAAATGGGGTAATGCAGGCAGGTATAACAAGGGCCACTCAAAACCAGTCACTGCGGGTAGGCCAAAGTCAGAAATCATTAGGCATCAAAGCCTTTTAAAGCGAGAATCTTACACGAAGACAAGTATAGGAAGACCTCGGTTTACACTTATACCGATGTCTTATAAGGAGCTGTATCAAAGCCTGTTCGACGCACATGTTGTTGCTCCTTATTACTTAAAACCCATGCAACCTCCGTATCCCAAATGGTATGACGTGAACGCACAATGCGACTACCATGCGAGAATTACGAGGCACTCAATAGAGAATTGCACTGCCTTCAAAAAGATAGTTGAAAGACTCATTAAAATAGGCATTTTCAAATTCGATGTGGCCTCTAGTGTAGAAAATCCACTACCTAGTCATATTGATAATGAGGCAAATGTGATGCCCGAAGAAGTGTTGGAAAGCGTTCACATCAATGCAATATATGAGGACACAAAAGAAAAAGGACCTTGTTAGATGTCCGCCCTTATAAATTTGGAAGTGTTCTAAACAATTGGATTGGGGAAGAAATCCCTGTAGTCTTTAGAGCTTATTTAGAGTAATGTTCAGAACATTTTTGTTGTTTTTAGCCTAAAAATGATAGAAATTCCTTTATGAAATAGGCTCATGTCTGAACGTTATTATTCTAATAAAATACATCTTTACGATCATTTTTGAGTCAATGTTCTTTCATTTTTTTTGAATAATTATCTTTGATTACTTCATTCTTTTGGATTTTCTTCCATATTATTCATTCATTCATAATCAGATTGTACAAATAATTATTCATAAATTTATACATTCTTTTGTATATTATTTGGTACTTATTATGGGTCCCCAAATATCAATTACATGAATGACGCTGCTACAGACTAAGATTTTCCTTTTGATCGAGGCATGTGTTTATAGGGATCTCATGACTTGGAAGATGACATGGATTGTAGCCTATCTCCGGGCTTGTTGAGGATGGTAAACAAGAGGATAAGACAGATCCTACCTCACAAGGATCCATGGGAAATTGTGAGCTTGGTGAATATGGGAATTGACATGTCTGCAAAGACGAAATGAGACCTCATTGAGTTATTCCGAGAATTCAAATACCCTTCATATGGTCATACTAGGATATGCCCTAGTTAAGCACTGACATTGTGGTATACAATCTTCCTGTAAAAGAAGATTGTAAGCCAGTACAGCAGAAGCTCAGGAGAATGAGGCATGATATCGTGCTAAGAAAAAGTAAAAAAGTACTTTGATGTTGGGTTCTCACAAGCGATCAAACATTTAGAATGAGTAGCCAACATTGTACTAGTCCCTAAAAAAAGATGGAAAATACGAATGTATATGGTTACAGGGATCTGAACAAAGCCAGTCCCAAAACTCATTGCTTTTCACACTTTAGTGGATAACATGGTAGGCTACTCACTATTTTCCTTCACAGACGGCTTCTCTGGATACAATCAAATAAAGATACACCCTGAAGACATGGGAGGGACCACATTCATCACCTTATGGGGAACATTTTGCTATAAAGTGTTGCCATTCGGGTCAAAGAATGCAGGGAGTGCCTTTCTCTTTCTTTTGTCATAGCTTTGCCCATTGAAGTCGATCGCTCTGCATTTTTGTTGGATTTCATCCTAATTGAAAAGAAAGATCCAAAGTTTTTCGTCATGGTTAAATTTTACCCCAAAAAGCTTTATGAAAGAAATCTGATACCAAAGAAGATTTTTCGCATACAAGATGAAAGTGGAAGATCTTATGTAGGAGACTTTATTGAGAAAAACATTGGTTCTGATCAAAAGGGGATAACAAGGACTTGCCTCATCCTATGAGTTCAGATTCAATCAAAAAAATTCACAAACAAAATAAAAAAATCGAAATAAAAAAATCAATCAAAAAAACAAAATGAAAAAATGAAAAACGAAAGAAAAAAAATAAAAAAATAAAAAAAATCATAATCAAAATGAAAATGACGAAAAGAAAAAAGAAAAGGAAAAGCCAAGGCGAAAACCCACAAAGGGCGCTTTGCGACCAAAGGTGGATTTGAGTTGAAAACCCGAAAAGGGCAACTCAAATTTTGAGTGAAATGGAGTATGGACATCATCATCATCGAAGGCTTCTAATGGGCATTGCTTTATTATTGAGATTATTAATTACTTCATCTAATGAATAGAGGCTATTTCATGTGCCAATGTCATCATATGCCGGTATAGAATTACAGAGAATATGATATCAGGAATGATAGCACGATAGCTAAGGTCTGTGATCAATTCAAAATCAGACATCATAGTTCATCACTGTATTGAATTGCGAAAAATGACTAAGACTTACAAAGGCTGGCATGAGAAATTACCATTTGCCCTTCTTGTTGATCAAACATCTATCAAGACTTCCACCAGAGCAACATTATTTTTGGTTTGTGGGATAGAGGTAGTTTTACCCATTGAAGCAGAAATCTCTTCTCTCCAGGTATAGGTTGAGCTAAGAGTTGGATGCAGCAGAATGGACCCAATTGCGATATGCTCAGTTGAACTTGATAGAGGAAAAAGTTAAAAGCTATTCAGTAGAGTCAAATGTACTAAAGGCGAATGATGCTAGAAGGTTCGTCTCAGAGAATTCTATGAAGGGAACCTAGTGTTGAGAAAGATCTTTCTTACACAAAAGTATACCAAAGGCCTTTTCCAGAGGATCTCTGATCTTGAGTAGGATGGATGATAAAAATTGCCAGATCCTATAAACTCAGATTTAGTCAAGAATTACTTCGCCTGAAAAAGGAGAAGGGACCATAGGGGAAAACCCGCAAAGGGCGCTTTGATTCCTAAAAAAAAGAGAGAGAGAGAGACCAAGGTGAAAACCCTCAAAGGGTGCTTTGAGTCCAAAAAATAAAAATAAATCAAAAACAAAAAAAGAAAAGAAATGGAGAGGCCAAGGTAAAAACCCACAAAGGGCGCCTTGAGACCAAAGGGGATTTGAGTTGAAAACCCGAAAAGGGCGGCTCAAATATTGATCAAAATGGGGCATGAGGTGATCAGAGCAACTTGAATCTTGATCAGATTGGGGCATGTGGTGATCTTGTTATACCTGAATCAACAGGAAAAGGTAGGCGACATCTTAGGGCATCGACAAAGCACTGTATATCTCCTAAACACATGTTAAACTCAGAATGGTCTTCAGAAAGTTTGTACAGAAAAGTTCAAGCTGCAATGTTTGGGGCACCCAATTTTTATACTATTTATATTGAATTTGTTGTTCTTGGAATACTTCATTCTTTTCCAAGATACACATTCCCAATCAATTTCTTTGTTATCCTTCTTTACTATTTTTGGTAATTTATTCCTTTCGAACTATGCTCAGAACCAAATTTATTCTTATCCATTGTTATAACCCTTTTTGCAAGCATGTTGCATTGGAATAATGATTAATGGACTAATAAAACTTTCACAAAGGAATTTTTGCATATTACTTTAGAAACTTCTAAATAATACGGGAACCTAAAACAGGACTATTGTTTAGAATGCACCATGTTTAGAGGTTGGAAATCTGAAAATGAAGGGTCTAAATTAGGACTTTCTCTTTGGATTTTGTTGTCAAAAACATTGATTGAACAAAATGACAAGATGTTGTGTTGATGACAAAGCTTAAATAAATAAGCAAGCAATGATTACCAGGCAATATAAAGAGGTTTCCTCGGAGAAGAAAGCCTTCATTTGAGCATGATACTTTGGTGCGACACCCTGGGAATGGTGTAAGGGACCAGAAAGATTTAATTCCGGTATCCTTGAATTGTGATAGGAAAGGATTGAGGAAAAGCCACATATTTCTACCCTTGGCTTACAGTGGGAGAATGATGGTATAAATTCTGCGCCCCAATGGATTGAACTTTGAGGTTTACAGTGGGGGCAACCTGACTAAATGTTTCTTCAAAAAACGCTAGCCGAGAAGGAAGGTGTTATAGCATTTCAGTGACAAAGCCTTAATAAACTTCGAGCAATGATAACCTAAGGGATAAAGAAGGATCATTCTCGGAAAAATTTCTGCATTCATACAAACACCATTCACACATGTCTAGTTAGGAGCATTTGATTCATTTTGATCATGCCATCCTAATCATTAGGCATAATTAGGTTCATTATACATGTCATGTTCCCTAGAGAATAGATCAGTGAAGATAGAAGATCTTGCCTTCCTGCACTGACAGCGAAACAGATCGAGGACACCAGCCTTACCTCCCTCGGTTGCAGTGGAGCAGGTTAAAGATAGCAGATCTGGCCTTCCTACATAGGCAGCGAAACAGATCGAAGATACCAATTCTATCTCCCTGGGCAGCAGTGGAATAGGTTGAATATTGTAAGTCCTATCTCCCTGGACAACAGTGGAATAGGTTGAAGATTGTAAGTCCTATCTCTCTGGACAGTAGGGGAATAGGTTGAAGATTATAAGCCCTATCTCCCTGGACAGCAGTGGAATAGGATGAAGATTGTAAGCCCTATCTCCCTGGACAGTAGCGGACTAGGTTAAAGATTGTAAGTCATATCTCCCTGGACAGCAGTGGAATAGGTAGAAGATTGTAGATCATGTCTCCCTAAACGGTAGTGGAACAGATCGAAGATGACAAATTTTACTTCCCTGGCAATGCAGTGGAACAGATTGAAGCTACAACGGTGAATTTTGCTTCCCTGACATTGCAGTTAAAAATATTAAAGCTACAACAGTGAATCTTATCTCTTAGGCAGTGTAGTGGAATAGATTAAAGCCACAACGGTGAATCTTGCTTCCCCGACATTGTAGTTAAAAGATTAAAGCTACAACAGCGAATCTTATCTCTCAGGCGGTGTAGTGGAACAGATTAAAGCCACAACGGCGAATCTTGCTTCCCCAACATTGCAGTTAAAAGATTAAAGCTACAACAGCAAATCTTATCTCTCAGGCGGTGTAGTGGAACAGATTAAAGCCACAACGGCGAATCTTGCTTCCCCGACATTGCAGTTAAAAAGATTAAAGCTACAACAGTGAATCTTATCTCCCAGGCGGTGTAGTGGAACAGATTAAAGCCATAACGGCGAATCTTGTTTTCCCAACATTGCAGTTAAAAAGATTAAAGCTACAACAGTAAATCTTATCTCTCACGCGGTGCAATGGAACAGATTGAAGCCACAACGGCGAAGCTTACTTCCCCGACATCACAGTGAAGCAGATTAAAGTTACGAGTTACAAATCCTATCTCCCCGACGTTGCGGTGGAATGGATCGAGGCACTAATTCCTATACCTCTGAAGATGAAGTAGGATGGAATGAGGCTACTTGAAGAAGAAGAGCACCAAAGTCCAGCACGACTGGGCAAATTGGCCATTTTTAGTCTTTGATCCGTTCCCGTTACACGACAATGAGCAAAGAGGGGCAGCTGTAATAGCCGAATTTGCCCGGGGCCCATTCAGAATAAGCAGAAAAAAACCAAAAAAATAATTAAATGTCCACAGTCTAAATACATGGGCCCAATGTGGCCCAGACCGTTTTAACCTAAACTACCCAAATTTAACCTAACCCCAGACCCAATCACACGCATAACCCACTATCTAAAAAACCCAATCAGCCCAAAGCTAAGAAAACCGCAACAGTAGGCTCTACGCGCTGTGCCGCATCGTGCCACGTCACCGTACGGCCTCCGAACACCTGCAACACACAAAGCAACAAAAGACGGACAAAAAGAAGAAGCAGAAATCGACAGCAAAAAGGGAAAAATAAGAAAAAAAAGAGCAAAATACATTTTCTTTTGTAATTTTTATTTTTTTTGGCTATATAAAGCCATTTTTCAGCATTTGTAAGGGTTACACACGAAAAAAACACAGACACAAAGATTTTGAAATTAAACAGAAAAAAATATTCAGAATCAAAGAGGTGATTCGCATGTATTTTCTTTTTTTCTCTGTTTTTTATATTTATTTTTTTCTCTCTTTTCTGTTCTTGTTTTTTATTTACCATATGAAAAATAATAGAAAGATGTTGAGAAACTAGAAAAACATACCTTGCGGTCCAATTCTCGTTCTCTCTGTCGCAGTCGGGGCAGGAGCGAGGATTCGGAGGTCTCGCTTTGTGCGATTTTTCAGGAAGCGGCGTAGAGAGTTTTGTTCATTTTTTTGTTTTGGTTTTCTTTTCGATTAGGGGAAAATATCAAATGGCTTAGGGTTTTGTGTTTTAGATGGTGAAGGGAACGTCGTCGTTTGAGGCTAGGGCCATGGCTTCGAAGCGGCATCGTTTGTAGGCATAGATCCGCGCGGTGACCCAATCTGAGGGAGGGATCCGCACGTTTTGCCTTTATGGATTATTTATGCTGCAATTCCTTCTAGATTTTATATGACTTTGATTCAATTTTATTTATTTATTTTAATTTATACCTTACTATTGATTCGTATTTCAATTGAGTACAGTTTAGAACGGCGCCGTTTTGAGTATTTCAATATGTAAGCCAAGAGGATTTCTGTGTTAAATTGCTACAATGGTCCCTATGATTTTCAGTGGCTTTCAATATGGACGATTGCTCATTTATTTTAAATTAACCTTTAGAATTTTGTTTGAATTCAAATAGATCCACTTTCGTTTAATTAATTAGTTTATTATCATTTGTCGTTATTATATTTAATAGTTTTATATATATACGGGTATCAGTTAACCTAATCTTTCTATAATTTTTTATTATATCATATTATTTTATATACTCATTTCTTAATTTTCTAAATATTCTTATATACGTTTAGGATATTACCTTAATATAATTCATACATACCTTTTATTTTTTGTTCACGTATATATATATATAGTTAACTTCAAGTTTTTTAATAATACTTCATATTTTTATATAGGTATATGTAGTGTTTTTTAGTATATATATGTATATATATAATAATATGTTATTAATTTCAAATGATATTTTTTTATGCATAGAAACCTTATTCCTTTTAAATTTGTTATTTTATTTCATTTATTTAACTTTTGTACATTATTATTATGTATGTATGATTATTTATACTAGATTTTATTTTTTTTATAAATCAAAATGTAAGTACTAATTTTATGTTATTCACTTTTATTTTATTTCCCTTTTTTTTAAAATCTTTCATTAGAATTTATTCAAACCTTTTATTTGTTTTTTGGTTCAATTACCAAAATTGTATCAAATATTCATCTTATTCATTGTTACTATATTTTTTCTTTTTCTTTTTCTCATTGTTTCGAAGTTTTTTATTTATTGATTATTAATTTTTAGGTTGCTTAATTATTAATATGGATGTTTGTATAACATGATTAAAGAATGTTTGTATTAGCCTATTACTTGCTTGATTGCTTCTAGTTTAAATTTTGATAGTTATTTATCTTTTACATTACATGTATTGTTATTCAATTATGTTCTATTTGTAAGAATTGTATTTAATTAAAGCATTACAATTGTTTTATTTCAAAGTTCCTAAAAAACCGTGGTGTTCATAAGCTCCTGAGTGAATTGTGCCCTAATTACTGGGCTTCAATTTTTCTCGATGAATTTAGATCGTCAAATGTTCATTTTGTTAAAACCATACGATTGTTAAAATAAAATTCTTAAGATTACAAAATGTTGGATCCTAACTTACTGGATACAACATTTTGTTGTCCCGATTTTAAAACAAAGGCAATATTTGAGGTTTAGGAATTTCGAGAAATTGAACCCTAACTTACTGGATTTTGGTTTCTCGATTGACTTAAACAATCAAGTAACCTTCATTAAACACATGATTTTCTTAAGAAAGGGACAAATTTAATTTCGAAGATTGAATTGTTGCACCCTAACTCACTGAGTATGGCAATTTATTTCTGCGAAATAAGTGCGTCTTATCATTCAATTTAGTTTATTCAAGTTTTCTCACCAGAGAATCGTATTTTAAAATCTTTTCAAAGTTTTGACATCTAAGACATTAAACAATCAATTCGGTACCAATTTTGGGCGTCACGAGGGTGCTAACCCTTCCTCGTGCATAACCAACCCCCGAACTTGTTTTCTCAAAATTCGCAGACCTAAAATCTTTTTCAAGGTGATCCGATCACACCTCAATAAAATATCGGTGGCGACTCCCATTTTCATTTTCAAAGTCGATCCCCGTTTTTGTTGTAGCATAGGATAGCATGATTTAACCCCTTTTGTTGTAGCCAGAGATAATTTAATGGCTTTCTATGTAGCCATATTTGAATTTTCTGTTTAACATCTGTTGCGAAGCACAAGTAACACCTCAATTTAAATTTATAGTTAAACCCACTTTTATTTGAATTGGATCGATGAGATTAAAATCGAGGTATCGGTCTAAAGAAAAGTTTTTGGATTGATTGAGTCAAAAATTGATACAGATCGATTTACTCAGTCTAAAAAAATAAGTTGAACTGAATTTTAATATTTTTTTTATTTTCATTAATTTTTTAATAATTTATTTAATCGAACCATCCGGACTGATCAGATTGATTGAACTAACGAACCAATGGCTTGACAAATTCAACTATCGATTCTGAAAAGCTTGATTAGGAAATTATGTTTAAAATATTTTTTAAATAAAATTGATTGTTTTATTGAAGAGCCCAGCTCAGTTTGAATTTAAAATTTTTATATTTGTAATTATTTTTAAAACTTTTAATGAAGAATATATTGTTGGTTTATAAATATTTTTAAGAAGGTTACAAATATAAGTACAATTATAAATAATATATATTTAAATAACTATAATTAAAATCAAATAAATATAAAGTACAATTAAACTAAAAATGAAATATATTTCAACCTATAAATGAATTAAATAAGTATAAAACACAATTAAGTTAAAAAAATATGTATCATCCCCTAATTTAAAATAAATTTAAATATAAAATATACATATATCTTACATCAAATTTCTTAAAGCTTAATTTTGTCACTTAAGTGAATATGTCTACAAATATTAAATAGTTTTACTCAATATTATGAAATTAACTAAGATAAACATTACTAAAAAAATTAAGGTATTGTTTAATAAATTGAAATTTAAGTTATTAAAAAATTTAAGTACTGAATTTGAATTATAAAATTTGTTTGGTATGTTATTTAAAATTAAGTACTAAACATAATTAAACTATTTGATAAATTTAAAATTTAAATTATGAAAATTTTTATTTTACAATTCTATCCTTACATTTTAAAATTTTAATATTATTTTAAACAAAGTTCAAATCTTAAATAATATTTTATACATATTAAAAATTTGGAATAAAGTATATTCTTAATAAATATAAATATTATCAATCTTAAATCGAGAACAATGTGAAATTCGAGTTCAATATCTTAAACAAAGTAATTAATTTAAATAATCATATAATTGATAAGATAGTATTCGAAACAGTTAAAAGATAAGATAATCTTCAAAATAAATAAATAAAATAAATAAATTTAATTTAACATATTCTTCATTAAGTGATAAGTAACTCCTACTTATTATTTTCAACACTTTTTTATTGAAAAATTTAACAAATAATTTTTTTTATTAATTATCAAACGTATTTAAAAAATTAAAATTATTGAAAAGTCTAAAATAAAAATATTTTAAACCCATATCTTCATGGTAACGGCCCAACATTAAGCCCAAAACTGTAGAATTTGAGCCCAAATTTAATCAAAGGATGGATAAGTACCACTTGCAGTTCTTGGATTTTCTAAAAACTAATTCGTTTGAAGTTATAATTAATAATGTGTTTTTTTTTTGGGTATATTACAATTATGAAAAAGACAAAAATAGTGTATTTGACAATTTAGGGTATATCCTTCATTATTACAGCAAGTCGGCTCTCCAAGAGACAAACATGTTCCATATCCAAAGCCTATGAGATCTCTCCCCTCTAATTTAGGGCAAAAGGACAGATCCAGAGACACAAATTGATTCAGCTTTGGAGTTCTGCAACCCACCAAATTTGAATCCATTCTTTTTAAAATGTTTGTACAAGATATAATATGAATATTTTATTGATATCAACTACCCATCGATATAATGACAATTTATTTATATGTTAACACGGATTTAAACTTGGACAATCCTTTCCTCTTAATTCTGGATAAAAAAAATTACTGATTTAATTTTTCACTAAAATTCACAAGTAACCCAATGTCCCAATCGTCAAAAACAAAAAGGAAAAGCTTAGACAATCAAGTAAATAACACCTTCATTAATAAAATTTTGTTTAGCCACTCTCACTTAGAGGGTATGGTCCCTCAATGGAGTGACAAATTGATACAAAACCCATCACATTTCCTAAAAAAAAAAAACAGACGGTAATAATAACAATGTAAGCATTAGGCATAAATTATGAAATAAGAATTTTTAAGGGCACTTGGGTCCTCCTTCTTTGGTCTTCCAATTGTTGTAGCAAGGGCAAACAGCTTTGTTCCCATAATAACCAGGGGGCACACAGAGGCATTTGTTGCAACATTTCTGACAGAAGAACATGCATGGTTTATGGTATTGGGTTTTGCTGCATCTCCTCGAGCACTGTGATGGACATTCTGCTCATCCATTCAAGAAAGAGTAATATTTATGAAACTTTTTACTACTGGGTTTTCTTTCTTTCTTTTTTTTCTTTTTTACCATGTTACTGTTTTCCAATGTTTCAGATGAGATCTTTAAGAGAAAAGCAAAAGAAAAATGTGAGATGAGTTGAAGTTTGCTTACGGTAACTCTTGAGGCTTCCAGGGCCGTAATGTTTCTGCAGATCAAAAGAATGTGAGAATTAACTTCTTCTCAAAAGGTTCAAGAAAATATTAAAAAAGGGATGTAGCATTACTTGATCATAATGATGACCTCCATGTCCGTGCGATGCCAAGACCTATAAATGAAGAGAAATCAAAGGAAAACTTTTTCAATTTCTGGAAATTGCAATGGAATTTTGGTTTTAATAGTTGAATGTAATGGGAAAAAGGATTGGATACACACCATAACTTGAAGCATGGAGATGGCAATGAGAGCCAAGAAGAAAGCAGCCACAAGTTTTGCCATTGGCTTAATTGCTACAAAGCGAGTAAGGAATGTGATGTAATGAAGGAAGAGGGTATGAGGTGAAGATAGGTAGGTTTTGAGTGTGGAGCATTTATAGAGAATTTCATGTCAACAAGGTTGGGACTTTTTGGGAAGGGTACTTTTTTTTCACTTAGCTCATACATATTAGGAACAAATATATAAGACATCAAGGTAAAAAAAAAACTACTAAGTGTATCTACTATAAGAGATCAAGGTAAAAAAAATAGTTATTTTTATTTTATTTTTTTAGATTATATTATCATTTTATCGAAAATTCAATTATACTCTATTTAATTTTAAGTAACATATTAAATGAAGTTTATAACTTAAATTTAATACTTAATTTTTTTTTCAAGATAAAATTTGAGTTTGAGTCTTCATATAGCAACTTTCAACTTAATTAACAATTTTACCTTTATAAATATCTTTTGTGTTAGTTTTTTTCCAAACCAATGTCTTGGCAAAAATTAAAAAAAAGTTACTAATTTCAGAATTAGTTTCACCCAATACATTACTTTTACTTGATTCAGCGAAAAATAGGTCCTTATTTAATATTTCTCAATCATTTCATTGACATCACTAGACATGGATTAACATTTTCTTTTACATTATTTTCCATGATTTAAGTGACAACTATTCCTTGAAGGTTAGAAGGTAATGAATCTCAAACTAATTAGTGGTTTCTACCAATATTAATTTATCCCTTTTGATAAATTTATTCTTAATTCCCAAATCTAAAATATCCCTTTTGATCCTGCTTAATATAATCAAAACTTACATTATAATTAGGGAGAGAAATGTAATACTCTAGAAGGTAAAAAATGCTATGCTATTATTTTATCTATTCTGACTGGTGGGTAAAAAATCTATCTGCATCTCAATTCACCATAGTTTCCAAAAATACACTTAATGAAATTATTGAATCAATTTCACATAATTTAGTGCTTCTAGCTTTATGGGGTTGCTTCTGGATATAATTACAAATATATAGATATTATGTCTAGTTTGATGTGATATATAAAAAGATTTTATTCCCAATCTATTTTGAATTTAGATGAAGATGAGTGGGAATAAAGAAGATTTGCCTTATATCAAGGATCTACCGAAATTATAGGGTTACCTTCATTATTATGAAACTCAAAAAGCAAATAACTTTATCCTATTGTGGGGTGCATTTGTTTCTTTCCTTCATGATTTTACTTTGGAGTCAAATTGCACATGGAAGTCACTTAATTCCACGATCATTTTAAAATGTGAAATTTAACAAGTTTAAAGTTTGCATTAAAATTTACTTCAAACACTGGTTAAGTTTTTGTTTAGCACCTAATTCACACGATTCAAACCTTATAAATAAAAATTAGTATCATTGCTTATTTCAACCATTTTTCTAGTTATTCATCATTGTCGTTTCCCATGAAACTTATGTTCAAGCTTTTACTAGTTAATAATTTGTATATTTAAAAAAATGTTAGAAAACGCTTTTAGTTATTAAACTTTGCTCACACATGTTGTAAGGCAACGTTTGAATTATTATATTATTGAAAAGAAATTTAAAAAAAAACCTAAATTATCATGCACTGATGATTACAAAATGGTATCAGATATTTTCTCTCATTTTTCTGAGAAATTTTTCATCAAAATTTTCATACTTTAAACACAAATTAAGTACGTTATTAAGAGACTCTTAAATCTAATTATTATATGAAAATAATCATAAATTGAGGAAATAAATTTTTGGGGTTGAAGGTAGTTGAATTTAGAGGTGAATTAAACCAACTAGAGTTGGTATAAAGCAATAAAAAAGAAAGAAAGAAAAAAGAACCCTAATAAATAGTTTAGTTACCTTTTTATAAGGACGGTGCATTGCATTGAAGAGTAAAGGGTTGAGTTGGTTAAGCAGTTGTTCATAAGGGGACCCTATTTGACAAAATAAAATAAAATAAAATAAAAGTATTTTTTTGTTAAGCTTTATATAAAAAAAGTCGAACACATTTTTCTAAGAAAAATAGGATATTAATCATATGATAGTTTTAAAATAATTACAAATGATTTGATCATAAGAACAATTAACATGCCTTTATAGATATATTATAATATTATTCTTGTCAAATTGAGAAAAAAATTGATTTTAAAATGTTGAAATTCAATTCAATTCAATTATGTGTTTATTCTTTTTCATGTTGAAATCTTTTTAGCTATTGAGATTATGACAATATTGGTAAAAGTTTTTTTAAATGAAAATTTTATTAATTCATTCCATAAATGAATCATATAGAGGAAAAAAATACACGTCATAGACAATTAAGGACAAGCTCCATAAATACAACAAAGGCTTCAGCCTCAATGTTAAGGAATGAGTTGCAACAATAGTTAAGTAGAATTTAAAAGTTTATTAATTCATTCTGCTTAACTGCAGGTGCAGCAGTTAGGTTGTTAGTAAGTTATTGAGTTAGTTGATTTAGGTTGTTATTCTTTTCTTGTTAAAGCTTAGTATAAATACTATAGTTGTGGGTTCTTTATATTCATGTTGGACTTAGTGAAGAAATTATTCTTTCTTTCTCTTTGATGTTCTCTCTTCCTTGATTCTTTAAGGTTCATGTGTACTTTCTCTATCTGTTAATATTTTACCATGGTATCAAGAACTATGGTTTCTTGCTGAGGGTAGAGTGTTGTGGAAAGTCGTTGCAGTTTCGTTGGTGTATGATGGCTCAATAAGCAATCTAAGGAGATGGTGGTAGTCATCGACAATCTGCTAATGATGGTAACGGTGCTACACAGGTATCTTCTCGTCACTTGGATCCTGGGTACGATTATTGCACAGTGAGTAAACGTGTTCCATAATTTCCTAAGCATGATACTGTTAAGCTCAATGAAACAAATTTTCTTTTGTGGAAACATCAGATTATGTTGATTCTTGAAGGGTGTAACTTGTAAGATTTTGTTTTAGGAACTATCAATGTTCCATCTCAATTTCTTGTTGACATCAATGGTCTATGTGTGGAAAATCCTGTGTTATTGGCGCATAATCAACAGGAAAAACTCTTGGCGTCTTGGCTTTTGTCAACTGTGTGCGATGAGGTTCTTGTTTACCTCACTAGTGCTTGCACGAGTGTAGATGTCTGGCTTGCAATTGAAAAACAATTTGTTGCTAAGTCAAGCATGAAGATTTCTAGTCTGAGACATAGCCTTTATTCCCAGAAAAAAGGGCAATTGTCCATTAAAGAATATTTGGCTAAGATAAGGAACATGTGTGCTGTTCTCACTACAGCCAGTAGTCTAGTATCCAATCCTGAACAAATCAGTATTATTTTGGTACGATTACCATTGGAGTATAAGTCAGTTCACGTGGTAGCCTCAGCTATGAATGTTTCTCTAGATATGCTTACTGAGATGTTGTTAGATTACGAGACACAACTGTTGGAGTTTGTAGCGAGTATTCCTTTAGAGGCCAATGTTGTTCAGTCTCAGAAAAATAATGAAAGCAAAGTAGGTGGTAGAGGTCGCAGTCAGAATCACAAAAAATTTAAAGGAGGATCCTATGGTGGTTGACGTCAACAATTCAAAGGTCGCGGAGGCCGTTTTTCTCAAAATCAACCTCAGTGTTAGTTGTGTAGCAAGATTGGACATGTAGTCCAAAAATGCTATTATCGATTTGATGAATCATTTTCAAGTGTTTCTGATGTTAATCACGAACAACATATGTCTGTTAATTTCCATAACTTCAATGATCAACTGAAGTACTCAAACAAGTCTCACCATCAGTGATGTGTTTCTGATCGCAACCAGTGTAGGTATTCCATGCATGTTAAGGCTCCATCATCCATTTCACCAAGGTGCCATTTTGTTTCGACCTCACCCTACAACTCGGGTCAACAGTGGTATCCAAACTTAGGAGCTACGAATCATGTCACTAATGATTTGTCAAATATACCTACTGATGTTGATTATACATGTACTGGTAAGCTTGTTGTGGGCAATAGTTTCAGCGTGCCTGTTGCTCATATTGGTTCTTCTTTTATTTATTCTAGTTCTAGGGTTTTGTGACTCAAGAACATTATACATGTTCCTAAAGTGTGCAAGAATCTATTGTATATTGTTTAGTTTGCCAAGAATAATCATGTTTATTTTGACTTTCACCCTCTTCGATGTTTTGTGAAGGATAACCAAACATGGAATGTTTTGCTAGTGGAGAGTGTGCATGAAGGCTTGTATCTATTTGATGTCTCACCAATTTAGGATGAAGCAATTCGCTAGTCACATGTCCGCCAAGCAGTCTACTAGTCATCTGTCCACCAGGCAGCTCGCCAGTCATCTATTCTGCGGTTCTTGTTTAGTCTCTGAGTTTTCTGAATCTTCATTTGATCATGGCACAAAAGAATTTGCCACCCATGTAATAAAGTAGTTCAAACAATATTGACTAGTTGTAATTTGAAGCCTTCTAAGTCTGACATTCACAAGGTGTGTTCAATGTGTAAACTAGGGAAATCACACAACGTTGCCTTCTTCTGCATTTGAACTGGTTGTTTCAGATCTATGAGGACTTGCTCATATTTCCTCAGAAGACTGTTTGTACTATGTTTCTTTTGTTGATGTACATAGTCGATATACATGTATTTACTTTATTAAACACAAGTCAGAATTTCTTGATCGATTTCTCTAATTTCAAAAATCTTGTTGAAGTTTAATTTAACAACAAGATTAAGGTGTTTCAGAGTGATTAAGGAAGGGAATTTCATTGCTTTACTAAAGTACTATCCACGATAGGTGTACAACATCGGTTGACTTGCCCCTATACATTGGAGCAGAATGGTGTGGTTGACAGAAAAAATAGACACAGCAAAAACTGGGTTAGCGTTGATGGCACAGGCTAATCTTCCTATGCATTTGTGAGCGCATGTGTTTCTTCATGCTTTGTTTCTATTCAACATTCTTCCTACTTCCATGTTAGAAGGGAGATCATTTCATGAGGTTTTGTACAAGAAGAAGCTGAATTATCTTAGTCTTAAAGTGTTTGGTTGTTGTTGTTATCCATACTTGAGGTCTTACAACAATCATAAGCTTCAATATCGATCACAACCTTATACTTTTGTTAGGTTTAGCACAGAATCAAATGGTTATAAGTGTCTAGACTTGATTGGTAGACTGTTTGTTACACGACATGTTGTATTTGATGAATCTTCATTTTTTATCTCTATTAACAAAAATGAAGCAGTTGACCCTTCCGGCTCGTAGTCTCACTCTCGTTCCAAGAGTCATGTGTTTTTGCAGCCCTCAGTAGTCAGCTAGTTTTCTTGGTTGTAAGTTTTGACTGGTAGTTGAGACAGGTGGATATTAATAATACTTTTTTCAATGAAGATCTTTCAGAAGAGATCTAGATACATCAACCTCCTGGTTTTCAGCAACAAAAAGGCGATGTACTGTTAGTGTAAAGGTTGAATAAGGCTTTTTATGGTATCAAACAGGCTCCCAAGGCTTCATTTCATTAACTCAGGTAGTATTTGCTTGCTACAAGTTTTATTTTGTCAAAGTTTAATGCCTCTCTTTTCATCAAGCGAACAAAGGATGTGGTCATCTATGTTCTTGTCTATGTCAATGACAAAATTATCACTGGTAGCAGCCAAACTAGTATTGATAGGTTTGTTTGAGACTTGGATTCTGCATTTTCTCTTAAAGATCTTGGCAAATTGAGTTAATTCTTAGGTATAGAGGCATCTTATACTTCTACTAGTTTGTTTCTCTCTCAAAGGAATTACATAGATGATTTATTGAGTTAATTCTTAGGTATAGAGGCATCTTATACTTCTACTAGTTTGTTTCTTTCTCAAAGGAAATACATAGATGATTTATTGAGGAAGGCTCATATGCATCAAGCAAAAGGTACTCCTACCCCTAGGGTTATGTCTTGTTTTCTGTCTGCACATGTCGACAGCCCCATGGAGAATGAATCTGTGTATAGAAGTATTGTGGGAGCTCTTCAATATATAGTATCACAAGGCCTAATATTGCTTTTGCTGTCAATAAGGTTTGTCAGTTTATGCACAGACCCTTAGATTAACATTTTAAAACTGTAAAATGTATTCTACAGTCTCTTCAAGCTACTTTAGATTATGGAATCTCCTTCACCGTTGGTTCTTAGTTGTCATTCGTTGGTTATTTTGATGCAAACTAGGGCACTGATCCAGATGATAGGAGGTCTACTATGAGGTTTTGTGTGTTTCTAGGAGCCAATCTAGTCTTTTGAGCATCAAGAAAGCAACAAGTTGTGTCGCAATCCACAACAAAAGCTGAGTATAGGAGTCTTGAACATGCCGCTGCTGAAATAGCATGGTTGAAGTCTTTGATGTCTGAGTTGCAGGTTTCAATTATAGGCATCAAAGACTCCAACTATTAATATTTCAAAACTCACCACTAATAGAACATTATGGCACATTGACAATTGGCTCTGTCACTACTTAAGCACGACATATTTGGAATGATTACAAGCACTTAATATGATAAGGAAATTTGTCTCGAATGGTCCAAAGTGGCAAACAAAAATTGGCAAAAGAATCAAGCATCCACCAAATTGGAGAGGACGATGATAAAACCATTCTTAAAATCACTTGCAAAAGTAATACTACATGCATAAACAAGACTAAAAAAACATGCTACAAAAGTAAACAAAAACTTCTAAAAGTGAAGACTTATTAAATAGTAGAAAACAAAAAAAAAAACTTAAGACAACATGGGTCCAAACTAACTCGTGAAATCATTTATTATTTTGAAATACTCTTAAAATTAAAACAAATTAAGAAGTCGGTGAGGAGTCACCTACTTTCTAAGGAAAACTATAGGTGGCCAATAGAGTTTTAGCGATGACAAACATCATCATCTATCCATCATAGTTTGTGAAAACAATAAAGATACCTACAAAATAGATCTAGAAATTGAAAAGAGAGAAGACAAATTGAGTGAATGAGAAGAAGAAAGAAAGAGAGGGTTGGTGGCAGGGAGAAAAAGGCAGGCAATAGCCAACCCGGAAGCTAGCATCGTCGTTGGACAAAACAAAAGAGAAAAAAATGGCTTGTAAAAAAAAATTTAGGGTTATTGAGTAAAATTTATTTAAGATTATCAAAGTTTTTAAACATCAATATTGGTAATAATTTTAGGATTTTGATATATGACGTTTATCTCTTAATCTATATAAATAATGTGTGAATTATTTTTAGATTTACTTTGACTTAAATTTCACTATTTCAAAACTATTTTATTTTAACTCCGAATATTTTAAGTATGAATGGGAAGGTAGTTATAATTGTTGAACTTTGCCGAAATGAACATCAGCCCATGTTAGACAATTCAAGTGGATGTTCACAATTTTATATTGGGCTAACTTGAAGTTTTTAATTTTAGAACAGGCTTTGGACAACATATAATTTTAAGAAGGGCTAATTTTACACACAAAAACAAAGCTCATTCTTTTTCTAGACTTATATTTGGAGTTCCACAGCCCTTTACTCAAAAAGCTTAAAGAACTAATCCTCCATTGGATGTATGGCATGTCACTTCTAGGGTTAAAGCTTCAGGTGAGTTTTACAAGTTATAGGTTATAATAAAATATATTTTGTAAAAAATATACAAAATATTGGATTCAATTATAAAATTTCATATCGCCAACGTAATATATTGTAATGGTCAAATATAATTGTTTTGTTACAAAATATTTTACATGGGTTGGTCAAGTCTAAAGCTTTTTTCGTTTTGATTAAAAGGAAATTAGGATTAACCCAAAATTTGATTGGGATAAAAATTTAAGTCATATATTTCAATTACCACTACATCAATAACTAGATTTTTTTAAAATAGATTGGTCAATTGTTGATTTTAGGTGAAAGCATAAGGAAAAGGAAATGGTGTTTTATTCAATTTTATGTCGAATGATATAATGATATTTTATAAAATAAAAATAAAAACACAATATTTTCTCCTCTTTTTATTACCACCATAGGCTAAACCCCATGAACACCCCACCATCAAAGCAATTTAAGGACAGTTGTTGAAAATTATCATTTTCAAAATTTAAACTTAAATTCTTTTATTAAAAAATACAATATAGCTTAATATTGTACCAACACTTGTTGGTGTGAGAATGGATGATTTTGTTGCATACTATGCTTTGATTGTTTATTTTCTTTCTCTTTTAATTTTCAAAAATAAAAAAAAAGTTCTTTTAGACTTATGACAAGTCTCACATTTATTTATTTTTTTACTACTTATAGTACACTTGAAAAAGCTTCAACTTGAAGATACCAAATAATTTTTCAAAATAAAAACCACCGCATGGGTTCATTGCCTACAACAATCAATTATTTAGTTTGGTTAAGCCTCAACAGACAATTAGATTGATGGGTCCTTGCAAGCAAACCACCCTTACATAAATCATTGCTACAATTTTGCTAGTTGTTGCTAATAACATTTCATTTTCTATGACCTTAAACTAGTAGCATACAAGGACCAAATTACTTGTCTAATCCAAACAAGCTTGATTTATAGATTTTGATAATTTTATTTTTAATTCCATTAGTCTAATTGAAATTACTATTTAATAATAATATTTTAAGCTTATATTTAATTATAACATATAAGTTAAAAAAATTATGTGTCTTAAAATTGTATTAAAAAGATTAAAAAAATTAAAAAAAATATGTATGAAATAAAAACTTTCAATTGAGAGGGAAAAAATCCCAAACGCATGGCCATGGATAGGTGTTAAGTCTCATTCAATGGATTAAAAAAATCAATTAATTGGTATTTAAACAGACTAATTAATAAATAAAGATATATTCATCATATGTTTTTTTAGAATTATATAAATATATTAAAAAGGAAAATTTAGTAATATTCTTTGTTTTCTTTTTTGAAAACCCTGCACTAATTAGTGGACAATGGCAAAGAGCAAGTAGGGACGGTTGCAGATAATAATAGCAATCCTCCTCTCAAAACTCTCACAATTTAATTTGTTCCCCACGAAATTTATGAACTATAAAAATGTAGAGAACTATTAGGTGAATTTTTCAGATTGCCATTATTAAAGCTTATATATATATAAATACATGTATGCATCTATGTATTAATTATATGACCCCAATTGTTTTTTGTTTTTGGAATTTAGGTTTGTCTACTTGAGGGTAGAAATATGATATAATACATTTAAATATAATTAATATTTTTTTTCTTCAAGCGGTTTTTTTTTTTTGTTTGGTTTTGTCCAATGGTGGTGTCAACTTCCAAATTAGCTACCACTAGTCTTTTTCTCCTTCCAACCAATCTTTTTTCTATCTTTTTTCCATTCACTTTATGTGTCTTCTCTCTTTCAGTCTGCAGATCTATTTTGTGAGTATCTTTGTTGTCTTCACAAGCTGCGATGAATAAATAACGGTGCATATTGTAACACCCTACACCCGACTCGGTCGTCAAATCCGAGTATAAGATGACACATTCATTATCAGAGCAACTCATACTAAACATACATGTAATTTCGTATAATTAAACCACATAAACACATTTCAATCACAATTTAAGCATTCAGGTGTAAATGAGGTTAAATATAAGCATAAGAATCAAATTCAAACTCTTTTTGTCAAATTTTAACAATATCTTGAGACATGAACTCTATGTCTCAAGACTTGCCTCATCATAAGTTTTTGAAAATTTACTTTAAGTTTTTGAAAATTTACTTTAAATTTTACATGTCTCGAGACAATGGAGCTCATGTCTCGAAACAAAAGTCCTCAAGACATGTCTTCGACGCCTCCTATTTTAGCTTCAATATTTTCATGTCTTTAGAATTGGAACAAGATAAAAGATATTTAGCTTCGATTGACCCTTGTTTCGAGACATAAGTCATTGGTCTCAAGACCTAGATGAGTTTATCTCAAGACCAAATTAACATATCTTGAGACATTAAGCAATTGGATGTATAATATGGTAAGTTTTTGTTCTAATGGTCTTGAGAAATGATTTCGCTATCTCGAGACTTAATGGTCAAATAGCCTAAAATGCACACTTTCAAACATTCAAACATCACCTAATTGTATCTAAAACATACCCAAATATTACACCAAAGTAAAATCATCAATTTAACACATGTAAATAGAATTAAATGTCATTAAATCATAGTATTCAAAGCATTAAGATTTAATTTACTAACTAACACATTTAAACTTACATAAACAAACATAGATAATCACAAATCAAGTGATACAATTTAAAGTTAAAAGTACCAAATATTGACTTAAGAGCATACCAACTAACTTAGGTACATGTATGTCTTCTGAGCTGAATTTGGAGAAACTGGATGCTTGAGCTTGAGTCTACTAAAGTTCTCATTCAAAACCTGTACACAGAACAAACAAAATTGTATGTTTAGCAATAGGGCATAATGGTGCTAACATGATTTTTTTAAAAAAATCAATTATAAACAAGTAACCAAATACATTTAATATTAAATTCAAATGAACCATTCCACTTTCTTATTTCATACTCAAATCTATTGATTCATTTTATAACCGTATCAATCCTTAACGCTCATAGTAACTGTTCGTAATGTATTTCACATGTTATTATCAATGCTATAATGTTCATATAAAAATTCAAAATCATCAATCAATATTCATTATCATTTATCAATTTGCATATTTTATAATCCCTATTAACCAGACACAGACTCAAGATGGATATACGAATCATCCAACTATCAAACCAATATAACTAGCACTCAGTGCATCACTGATACATTCAAAATATATTGTGTTCCACGCCTCATCAGTAGTGTTGGGTTGAACTTGAATTATGTAACGAGCATGAACGAAAACCAAGAAAATTGGACACAAATATTTACTTGAAAAACTCCCTCAGAAGAGGATAAAAGTCCATAGGCAAAGAAAACTTCACTAAAATGGAAAAAATCAAAAGGGGATTCAAGATGGAGAAACAAATAAGCCTTGAACTCAAAATACAAAAATTCCCCGAAATTCCCACAAACTCTCTCTTAATTTTATTATTTTTATTTTAAACTATCTAGGGTTGCTAAGAGGCCTATTTATAGGTTGAATTTCATGTAAAAATATGACTAAAAATCCCTAGGATAATCAGAGTTAGACTGAGAAACTATAATAGAGCTTGACAAGGAGAAGAAACCTGTTTGAGTAGGGAACACATCGCATTGTCATGATGCGGCATGCTACCTCGTTGAGATGCCCTTCATCGCATTGTTGGGACGCGATGAATCTTCTCATCGTGATGTCGATATTGTGTTATCGAGACATCAGCTCTTTCTCGTCCTGATGTCAACCCTATTTCATCTGAAATGTGAGACACACTCCACAAATCTCCATCTTGACTTGTATTTTTGAAATGCCTACTTTGTTGAGTCCCACCAGGGGCGCAACTCGATCTCTGTCGAATGCTTACCAAGTATAAGCAATGCTGGAACTTGAAAATTAGAAGACTCTTTGTCATCATGTCTGCTGGATTGTTCTATGTGCCGATTTTGTGAATCATAACATCTCTTTAAGCAATCACCCCTCAAATGAAGTGGTACCGAATATCTATATTCTTTGTTCTTTCGCGATGCATCCAATCTTTAGTGAGATGTATGACATTTTGACTATCGCAATATATGACAATATTTTTCATTTTTATCAACCAGCTCTCTGAGTAGACCTCTCAACCAAATGGCTTTTTTAACAGTTTCTGTGATTGCCATATACTCAACTTCGGTAGTAGATAGAGCTATAGTGGCTTGAAAGGCGACTTTCCAACTAATAGTGTAATTTTCGAAAAGAAACAGATAATTTGTAAAATATCTTCTTTTTTTAGGTCTCTGACATAATCTAAATCTACATAGCCGACTAGACCTTCTGAAATATCGATCTTAAATATCTTAGAATCTACTTAACAACTTGCCAATGCAATTTTCTAGGTTTGGCCATATATCTACTTACAACAGTAACAACATGTGAAATATCCAAATTAGTACAAACCATGCATACATTAGGCTTTCGACTGTACTAGAATAGGGAATCAAGGACATGTACCTTTCTTCGTCATCAATTTGTAGTGAATTTGAAGCCGAAAGTCTAAAGTGTGCAGCTAAGGGAGTACTAACTGATTTAGAATCTTACATTCCAAACCGCTTGAGAATCTTTTCAATGTATTTTTGTTATGACAGAAATAGCTTTTCGGAGTGTTGATCTCTCGAAATTTCCATCTCTAAAGTTTTTTTGGTTGCACCAAGATCCTTCATCTCAAACTTAGAGTTAAGCATGGTTTTAAGCCATTCAATTTCAGATGGATTCTGAACTGCAATTAACATATCATCAACATAAAGTAACAAATAAATAAATGATCCATTATCTAAACATTTTAGATAAACTTAACTATCATACTTACTTCAAATGAAACCAATACCTAACATGAACGAATCACATGTTTTGTACCACTGCTGAGGAGACTGCTTCAGTCTTTATAATGATTTTTGAAGAAGACAAACATGGTCTTCATTACCTTTAATCTTGAAGCCTTCAAGTTACTGCATATAAATTTCCTCCTCCAAATCCCCATGAATGAATGCAATTTTCACATCGAACTGCTCTAACTCTAGATTGTTTGATGCAACAAGAGCCAAAAGTGCCCGAATGGACGTGTGCTTCACAACTGAAAAGAAAACATCATAAAAATCAACTCCCTCCATTTGGCTGTAGCCCTTTGTAACCAATCTCACCTTATATCTCATGTCACCTTGATCTGAACCTTCTATCTTTTTGAACACCCACTTGCAACCAACTATTTTCTTTTTAGTGGGTGGTTTAACAAGCTGTCATGTCTCATTCTTTTGAAAAGACTCCATCTTTTCTTCCATGGAAACGAGCCACTTGTTAGAATCAGAAGCCCAAACCCGCTATGAATAAGTTAAAGGGTTGGTTGAATTAATGCTCTCTGCAACACTTAGAGCATATGCCATGAGATTTCATTCATAGTATTTTTGCGGTGGTTTGATCTCTCGCCTTTTTTGTCTTGGGTTAACTCATACTTTTGGGTTAACTAAACCTTGCATAGGCTTTCTATTGGAATCCATCAATCATCCCTTATAGAAATTTTTTTACCGATTCCCACCATCCATTGACATCCCTTCTCAAACAAGCTTTAAAGCACTCCATATACTACACCAAATTAGAAAAAGTTGTGCTCCTAATTCAGCTATTTTAAAATCTTTATATGCATAATATTTTACTTTTAAAACATGTGCAACTAACAAATGTAGACAATTTAACAAGTGCCAACCTTATTTACCTAAAAAGACAATACTAAATTTAGCAAAATCCCTGCAACCCATACCTCCAAGTTCCTTCAAATGACATAATGTAGCCCAATAACACTAATGAATACCCCATTTATCATTAGATTTTTCCCACTAATATTGATTAAAAATATATTCAATTTCTTTGTAAAAGCACACCTCATGATTAGATTCACCCAATTATCTGAAAAATCGAGTCGACCCATCATTGCCTCGATGAAATGCCATTCAACCCTACTGTATGGTTTGCTCATATCTAGCTTCAGAGCAAATGAATCATTTCTCCTAATTCTCTTTCACTTAAAAGAGTGCATTAACTTGTAGGCCACAATAATATTATCGGTCATAAGTCGTCCAAGAACAAAAGCACTATGTGCTTCATTAATATAATACATAAGCTTATCGACCAAAAATGAATAATATTACAATGATTTAATTGTCTAGAAATGAAGTATCTTCGTATGATTGATATCATCCACTAGGAAGCCATGATTTAAAATAGAAAGACAATCATTTGATACATCATTGCCTATAATATGCCTACATTATCGAAAAAATATAGCATATGTACCATCACAGTCAAAGGCTTTGGTAGGGTGCATTCCTTTTATTGCGACAGCAACTTCCTCCTTAGAGACCTTTGAGTCTAAAAATGGTTTATGTCATTCAAAATACATCTCCTTACCCCCCAATAAAAGTTTGGTCGGGTATCCTACTCCTTATAAAGCAAATAGTTTCAAAAAATAATCACAAGCAATCATTTTTATCACAACTAGCTTCTCCATTATAATTACATTATTATCTTCTAAACGATCTATCTTATTAATTTCTTTTTGTAGGAAGTAAAATTATGGAAGAGGTGTTTCTATCCCATTCTTCAACCATTATAAGCAGTAAAGTGCTAATAACTAATAGTTAAACCAATCATTAAGAAGCACAATCGAATTGATAAGTTATAATAAGAACATATCTGAATCTAGATCAAAATTAATTTGGATAAAGCCACATCCTTTGATCTTTTATCTAATATTTCAAAATATTAAAAAAACATTTTTTTTGTTTGAATGGAATCAATCTTACCAATAATTGAAACTATAAATTAAGTTAAAGTAGAGCTTTGTTTTTCTATCTAATATTTTTTAAAGGTTTAATGGTATAAAAAGCCTTTGTAGTATTTTTAAAAAATCAGTTAAGGTCCTCCAACTAGCAAAATTCATTAATTAAGCTATTTGATTGTTAGATTTAACAATTAATCAATAAATTCTTACGATATTTCTGATGTGGCCATTAATAGTGATTAAGTAACCTTGTAATACTAATGTGGTGATCCACTTCAACAAAAATAAAAAAATCAAATTATTTATAAGAAAAATCAAGTCCAGAATGAGTCTCAATAAATGGATGTCCAAGTTAATTTGAATTTGGATATTTATTTGTTCAAGCTCATTATAGGCGTGGTTTTAAAAACTATAATGAAAATGAATCTTAAAAACTATTTAAAAGTTATAAAAAATTAAATATATATATATAAAAAGAAATAATGATTCTTTCTTTTCTTATTATCTCACAATAGATATCTCATATTTTCTTATAAGCATTTAAAATTCTTATTCCCTGTTTTTTTTATCTAATTTGATAATTGTGTTATTTAATTTTTTATATGCTTTCAGAGTTATTTTTTGTTTGTTGTTAACTTCAATGCAAGATATAAAGTTGCAATATCAAAAAACACTCTTATTGTTATAGTTAATGTTGAAGAATGATTCAAGACCTTAACTGATGCAACGTGTTAGTTTTTTAGTTTTTCCTTATTTTTTATTTTTTGTTGAGATATGATTTAGTGCCAGTTTTTCTATTTCTTCTATTGATATTTGTTGTTGTGTAAAGCCTATATAAGAGGATGATCTTCAGTTGAATAATATGTATCAGTTTTTTCAAATATACTATAGCTTATTTATGTCCACAACTTGTTTAATAAAATTACTCTTAGAAACTTTTTTTTACCATATCTTATTTTTTAAAGGTTGTTTTGTGTCTCTTTCCCCTTGTGCAGCTGTCCTCTCCAACATTCTTTAGTATCAGAGCCAAGTTCGATTGTTATTAGGTGTATTTCTCATGACAACAAACAACAATACCGTGAGTGTTTCTCAACTGGCAATTCTCGTTTTCAATGGCGACAACTATGAGTTTTGGAGCATCAAAATTGAGATACTGTTTAAGTCTCAAGAATTGTGGGACGTAGTTGAGAATGGCTATCTTGATGACGATGGGGAGGCTAAGTTGAGAGAAAACCAGAAATGAGACAACAAAGCATTATTCTTCATTCAGCAAGTTGTTCATGAGTCAATTTTTTAAAAAATTACAGGAGCACAAATTGCAAAAGAAGCTTGGACAACATTGCACATGGCGTATCAAGACACTTCGAAAGTTGTTAAAGTGGAGAATCCGTGCAAGATTATCTTACAAGGGCAGTAGCGGTTGTCAATCAAATGAAGTCCTATGGAGAGTAAGTTACGAATCAAACTACTGTTAAAAAAGTGTTGCGAAGTTTGACTCCAAAGTTTGATCATGTCGTTGCAGCTATTGAGGATTCTAAAGACTTAACTACCTACTCATTTGATGAACTACAGGGATCTTTGCAGTCCCACGAAGCGAGATTAAACCACATAAATGAAAAGTCTGACGAAAAGGTATTCCAAGTGATGGGGGAGCCTTCCAAGCAACAAGACGATTCAAGAAAGGCCACATAAAGAGGAGGTTATCGTGGCAGAGGTGGTTATCGGTGCTGAAAAGGTCGAGGCAGAGGTAGAGTTGCTGGATATGATGAACAAAGGCATATGACAGAAAAATAGAAACAATACAGGAGCAATGTTCAATACTATTATTGCAAGAAATATGGGCATGTGAAGGCGGATTGCTAGAAAAGGGAAAGACAGGCCAACTATGGAGAAGATGACGAAGAGATTAAGTTATTTATAGCTTATCAAGATGATGTTATAGCTTCGAAAGACATAATTTTTAGACAGTGGTTGTTCAAATCATATGACAGGGATAAAATATTTGTTCAATGAGCTAGATGAGTCATACAAGGTGAAAGTGAGACTTGGTGACGACAAGCTGATGTAAGTTGAGGGCAAAGTCACTGTGACGATAAGCAATGGTCATGGTAACATAAAGCTCCTTTATAATGTCTATTTTATTCATATTTTATCTCAAAATTTATTGAGCATTGGGCAGCTTATGGGTAGTGGATATTCTATCATGTTTGGTGATATATCTTGTGTGATTTAAGACAAAAAATCAGAAAAAATTATTATTATTATTCAGATGGCACCAAACAAGCTCTTTCCTCTTAAAGTCTCTAATGTAGAAAGTCAGGCTCTTGTTGTTAAATAGAATAGTGAGCCTAAGTTGTGGCATTTACGGTATGAGCAATTGAATGTAAAGGGTCTAAAATTGTTGAGTAAAAAGAAAATAGTGTTCGGGCTGCCAAAAATTAAGTCTTTAGATTTGTGCAAAGGGTGTATATTTGGGAAACAATATAAAAAACCATTTCCTGTAGAAACTCTAAAAGGGCATCTGAGTGTCTTAGGCTTGTACATGCTGACATTTGTGGTCCCATGAAGATAGAATCCTTGGGTGGAAATCACTATTTTTTGTTATTTACAGATGATTGTAGCCGCACGAGTTGGGTGTATTTTCTTCAGTCCAAATCAGAAGCATTCGAGACTTTTAAGAAGTTTAAGGCGCTCGTTGAAAAGTAAAGCAGAAGAAGTATCAAGGTTTTGTGCACTGGTCGAGGAAGAGAATTTTTGTCTAATGAATTTAGCCAGTTTTGTGAAGAGCAGGGCATACATAGAAAGTTGACAGCACCTTATACACCACAGCAAAACGGTGTGGCTGAACATAAGAACCGAACGGTTATCGAAATGGCAAGAAGTTTGTTGAGATCTAAGGGGCTGCCAGATAAGTTTTGAGCTAAAAGTGTTGCTATTGCTGTTTATTTGCTGAATTTGTCTCCAACAAGGGTGGTTCTCAACCGAACACCTTATGAAGCATGGAATACTAGGAGACCTTCGGTAAGCCACTTGAAATTATTTGGTTGTATTGCCTATTCTTTGGTAGATTCACACAATCGAAGCAAGCTTGATGAAAAGTCCGTGAAATGTATCTTTGTTGGTTATTACACTCAATCCAAGACATATAGGCTTTACAACCCTTTGAGTGGCAAGGTGATCATTAGCAGGAATGTCGTTTTTGATGAAAATACAAGCCGGGATTGGAATGAAGAGTAGGTATATCAGCAAATCTCTATGCACATTGAGGTTTCACAAGATGAAAGACAAGATTTAAATTCAGCAAGTTCACCTCCTAACTCACCAAGAGCTACAATTCCTGAAGAGCCTTTAGCTGAGTAACTTCCACTTAGAAGGTCGGCAAGCGCCAAAAAGTCAAATCCGAAATATGCTGATGACATTTATGCATCTTGTCAGTTTACTCTTGTTGTTTCAGATCTTATATACTATGAAAAAGCTGCTGAAAAAGAAGAGTGACAGAAGGAAATGGAGGAAGAGATGAAAGCTATTGAGAAGAATGAAACATGGGAAATGGTGGACTTACTAAAAGACAAAAGTGCAATTGGCTTGAAGTGGGTGTTCAAAACAAAGTTTGCTACTGATGGAAGCTTACAGAAACACAAAGCTCGTCTTGTGGCGAAAGGTTATGCACAACAATATGGTGTTAATTTCGAAGAAACTTTCTCTCCGGTAGCTCGATTTGAAACAGTGAGGCTTGTTTTAGCATTGGCTGCACAATTGCAATGGCCTGTTTATCAATTTGATGTCAAGTCAATATTCCTTAATGGAGATCTACAAGAAGATGATTATGTAGCACAGCCAGAACGTTTCATAAAGAAGGGCATTGAAACGAAGGTGTACAAGCTAAAAAAGTCGTTATACAGACTGAAGCAAGCCCCTCAAGCCTGGTACAGCAAGATTGATGGGTATTTCCAGGAAAAAGGTTACGTGAGAAGTGAGAACGAGCCCACCTTTTCCAAGAAAAAGGAAGGTAATGATTTCATCATTGTCTGTCTTTATGTTGATGATATCATTTATACTAGTTCTTCTACCTTTCTTGTGGATGAGTTTAAATCTCAAATGATAAATGAATTTGAGATGTCGGATATGGGTCTACTGCATTATTTCCTTGTTCTTGAAGTTTATCAAGCTGAATATGGTATTTTTATCTCACAAAGAAAATATGCCAAGGATCTTCTCAGTAAGTTTGGCATGCTTAATTGCAAGCCTGCAACTACACCCATGAATATCAATGAGAAATTGCAGCAAGAAGATGGAGGAGAAATGGCAGATGCAAAAAGGTTCAGAAGCTTGGTAGGTGGTTTAATTTACTTGACGCACACTAGGCCTGATATTGCATTCCCTGTTGGTGTTATTTCCAGGTTTATGCAACAACCTTCAACAGTTCATTATGGAGCAGCAAAAAGAGTCTTCCGTTATATTGGAGTAACTTTGGAGTATGGTGTTTGGTACTCCAAAACTTCAAATTTCTGATTGTGTGGGTTCATAGACAGTGATTGGGCAAGTTCATTGGATGATAGACGAAGTGTTTCAGCAAATGTTTTCACTTTAGGTTCGGGAGTGATCACTTGGAGTTCGAAAAAGCAAGCTACAGCAGCACTGTCAACTTCAGAAGCTGAGTATATAGTAGCAACCTCAGCAGCTTGTCAAGCCATTTGGCTAAGAAGAGTGTTAGCATATCTTTAACATAAGTAAAAGGGACCAGCGAAAATATTTTGTGATAACAAAGAAACTATTACCATGACAAAAAATCCAACATTCCATAGCAGAACGAAACATATAGACATTCGCTATCATTTTATACGCGATCTGGTTGCAAAGGAGAAGATAACATTGGAATATTGCAGCACTCAAGATCAGCTGGCGGATGTGCTGACCAAGTCTTTGTCCAAACAGAAGTTTTATTATTTTAGAGTCTTACTTGGTGTGTGCAAGTTTGAATCAAATGGGAGTGTTGAAGAATGATTCAAGACCTTAACTGATGCAACGTGTTATTTTTTTAGTTTTTCCTTATTTTTTTTATTTTTTGTTGAGATATGATTTAGTGCCAGTTTTTTCATTTCTTCTATTGAGATTTGTTGTTGTGTAAAGCCTATATAAGAGGATGATCTTTAGTTGAATAATATGTATCAGTTTTTTCAAATATACTATAGCTTATTTGTGTCCATAACCTGTTTGATAAAATTACTCTTAGAAACCTTTTTTTTTACCATCTCTTATTTTTTAAAGGCTGTTTTGAGTCTCTTTCCCCTTGTGCAGCTGTGCTCTCCAACAGTTAAACATGTGTATAAAATAAAAAAATATGTAACAATTTTATTTTATTTAGCACAGATGGTAAAATATAAAATTTTTAACCTTATGTCCATTGTTATTAACTTTTGTGAAATCTAGTTAATTCTAATTTGCGATTCTACGATTTGTTTCCTTTTTAGTACAAAAATATATCAAGCACACAAAAAAGCGCCATTTTTCTTTTTATTTTAGAAAAATTTATAATGTCTTATAATATTTTAGTATTATATATATTTATAATTTATAATTTAAAAATTACATCTATAATGAACTTCCACAAATAGATGTTTAGATTCAAATGAACATAGAAATTTATTTGTCAAGATTCATTCTTGACTTGAAATTTTTAAATATTTTTATATATTAAATTTTTATTTCATATTAATATCATGATGATCGTTAATAACCGCGTCACTAAAACGTTAAAATTTAATTATGAATCTCTATAAAAAAAAACTTAAATTGATTTTGTCAAGGAAAAAATTTTTAATTGAGTGCATGGGTTTGTTAATTTTTTTTCTTCTTTTTTGGAAAACTTCTGAGTTTGAGGGTCATGCCATTAAGCTTTTTTTATATAAACATCAAAAAACCTTGTTCCTTCAGAAGTTGCAAAGTGCACAATTTTATGCCGAAAACTCCTTTTCAAGTGCTAAATTCTGAGATCTCTATGGGCCCAAGAACCACTAAAGGTTTACAATTGGCCCAGCCTTGAATTATTGGATACCCTACCTTGGATTTATTCATTCACAGATTTACATCGTATTAGCATGAAATTATATTTAACTGAATTCATATCTTTTGGTGTAATTACAAATACCTTCATCCTTTTACGACTTGATGCTAAATTTATTCCCCACGAAACTAGTGTTAAGTAAAACCTTTTCACTAATCATAGTCTAAAGTTATTTAAATTTTTAAAATTTGATTTTCGTTTCGTTTCGTAATTATTATACTACAATAAAAATGGTCATAAATTAGATAACCCAACCTAACTTATTAAGTCCATAAGAAATTTAGGCCAAATTATGTAATTCTTTGAATGGTGATTGAAATTGGTCGAATAAATTGATATCTAATTCTTAAGTTTAGGTCTAATTGAAAAGACAATCTCCAAAATTGACCCATGAAATAGAAAAAGAAGTGTGTGGAGGGGATTGAACGCTTTGTATTCAGTCATGTCAGCATCAATCTCAAATATATAATTGAAGACCAAACCCTCTAATCAAGTAACTCTTAACCCTACCACCTCCTCTCTTTGTGCCTTTTTTTTTTTCTCTTTTTTGGTAAATCCTCGCTTTGTGCTTTTAGCTAGAATAAGGAAAAAGTAGATACGTGTTTCAATGTTTTTTAAATCGAATCATTAATAGAATGGGTTAGATTATTAGTTTATAGGTTTATTAATGCAATTGATTTAATTGGGTCGATTAAAAATAATTAAAAATTTAAATTTTTGGTTCAAGCAGTTCAATTGTCGGTTTAATTAATTGAATTGATTAAGAATTTATGATTAAACTATTGTATTTAAAAAATTTTTTGAATAATTTCATTATAGGTTTTGATCATATCTATTTTTTTAGACAATACCTACAAATATCCATAGCGCCACCCAACTCATAAATAGGAAGATAATACACTTCAACGTACTCGAACTCATATCCTCCTATATTAACAATATACTAATTGAGTTAAGACTCAATCGACTATTTAAGATATTTTTATATTTATATATATAATTTTTCATGTAAATAAAGTATTCCTATTGTTTTTTAATTTTTAATTTTTGACATTTTATTATATTGTAACAAGGTTGGAAAATTTTTTCAAACCATAAAATTTCTAATCAAACCAACTGCCATTAATTAAAATATGTCCTGTTTTGCGGCTCGTCATATCATGCGAATTAATTGCTTTTGTTCTACTCTTATCATACTAAAGTAATACATTCACACAACTATGGTAACACTCAATTCTAGCATAGTTAGATATTTGACATTTTTCACAATTTTATTAGTTATGAATTTTCATTCATATATTGTAAAATTTTTATAAGGTTATAATTTCCATATTTAATATAATTGTGCTTTTTTTTTTGAAAAACCAAAACCAAAGTTATTATATTAAATTACTAGAAGTAAATAAATCACTTATTTTATCCAAACATAAAATTATTAATAACTCATTAGGAGACTCATCGAAAATATGCACACCTTTCTTACTATCAAAGGTCAATTTAGCAAGCCCATCAATGACTTGATTATCTTTCCAAGGAGTATACCTGAAAATTCATTGTCTTCAAAATTTCAACATCTGTTTGATTCTTCTAACCGAGGATGAATTAGTAACATCCGATTGTCTGTCTTCAATGGCTTTAATCACCTGTAAGCTGTCTGTATCGATCAACACTTTATCATATCCTTATCCATATAAAATAAGCAGCCCATCCAAAATGCCCCAAAGCTCAACGTCAAACACTGAACACTCCCCTAGGTAATGATTGTAGCCTAGGATTCAATTCTCATCTTAATTTCGTAGCACTCCTCCTACAGATACGAATCATTTCTCGCCATTTGCTGCTCCATTGGTATTTCAGTAAATTAAACCAATTACCTGATAGATGATGATCAGTGTACAACTTTTGCATTCTAAACAGGTCTTTCTTTTGGGTATTAATATACAGTCTAGCCCAGCTATAAGAAACTTTAATTGTCTCAGAAACACTCCAAGATAAACCTTGAAAAACAAAAAAAAAATTCTATTTTTCCAAGATAAACCTGAAACTTCCAAACAAGTTTTCATGATTCATCTTTAGGATGCCAAGAATTCTCACGTAGTGTCCAATAGCACTTTTGATAGACAAAGCCCCTGTAGAATTACAGCACCAAACAATTCTGTCAGGTCCCTCTAGGGGATGCGGAAGAGGAATGCTCGCAATTCTCTTTACCAAGCCTTCCGACAACCAAACATAGAATAACTCAAGATTCCACACACCTTTTCTAGTTACCATTTCATTAAGCTGACAATTAGACTTCAAGTTTTCATTAGAAGGTATAAGCTTGATCAATGGCCCTATATTCGAAACCTAATGATCTTCTCAACAATGAATAGAGTTACCATTTCCAATGTACCAAACTAAATTTTTATGCAATAAAGTCCATACCTTTGATAGAGCCTTCCAAAGAAAAGAGCATCTACTTTGTGAAATTCACACTAGCAACCTTTCCAACATCTTATACTTCAATCACAAAACTCATACCCATGGTGCATTTTCATAGACACTATATTATACCCCAACCTCATAAAAAAAGAAGTGTTTTGATCTCTCAATTGATGAAATCCAAGACCTTCAATAGAACGAGGTTGACAAACAGAATCCCAATTGACTAGGGACAACTTCTTTTTACCATTCGTAGCCCTCCATATAAACTGCAGAGTTAACCGTTCAATCTTGTCACATATCCCTTTAAGGATCAACATGGTCTGTATAAAGTAATTAGGAATAGATAAGACACTACACCAAAAGAGGCCTTTAGCGGCGCATTTAGCGGCGTTTAAAATCCAAACGCCACAAAAAACTGAGCAATAGCGGCGAGTGTTAAAAAACGCCACAAATTACAAGCAACAGCGGCGATTACCCAAAAGCGCCGCAAATAAGTTAGGTAAACGGTACCATTTTCATGGTCAAATTCAAAGACATTAGTGGCGCTTCAATGAAAACGCCGCAAAAGACAAACATTACAGGCGCTTTATCCAGAAGCGCCGCAAAAGTGATTAACAGACGATGTCGTATTGATTTACGTTTGACTACATTAGTGGCGTTTATAAGTAAACACCGCAAAAGATCCCGTATTCGCGGCGCGTTCACAAAAGCGCCACAAAGTTTTCCAGTGAACGACGCCGTTTTCTATTAAATTTTATAGAGAAATAGTGGCGTTTTAAATGAAGCGCCGCTGAAGCCATTCATTGCGGCGCTTTACTGGAACGCCACAAAAGATTTTACCGAACGACATCGTTTTCGTGATGAGTTTTATACACTATGGTGGCGCTTATATGAAATCGCCGCTGAAGTAAACCATTAGCGGCGCTTTTAATTAAGTGCCGCAATAAGTTTTATCCATACGCCGTCGTTTTCTGTTGTGCTTAGGAACATTAGTGGCGGTTTGTTAAAAACGCCGTAAATGTCAAGCATTAGCTTAGCTGCAATGTTGAATAATTTTAATTAAAACGATGTCGTTTTATTGTATAAGTTTAGGTACATTAGCGGCGCAACCTTTAAAAACGCCGCATAAGTTAAGCATTAGCGGCGCTTTTTTGTAAGCGCCGCAAAAAAATTTAAGCAAACTGTGTCATTTTGTGGTGGAGGTTTAGAGACATTAGTGGCGCGTTTTGGCGAAGCGCCGCAAATTGTTAAGCAAAACTATATTTTTTTGTTGAGCTTTCAATGCATTGGCTGTTTAGGGATTATGGATTTAGGCCTTACGGTTTATTGTTTATTGTTTAAGGGTTGAGGTTTAAGATTTAAGGTTTATAGTTTATATATGTTTTATGATTTAGGGTTTAGGATTTAAGCAGGTTTATATGTTCTATGATTCAGGATTTAAGGTTTAGGCTGAGTTAGTGGTTTAGGGATTATGGTGTAATGGTTAGGGTCTAAGGTTTAAGTGTTTAGGGTTAAAGGTTAAGGGTTAGGGGTTTATAGTTAATGTTTTATGATTGAAGGTTTAGGGGATATGGTTAAGGGTTATGTATTATGGTTTGTGGTTTATCATTTGAGGTCGGGGCTTAAGGTGTAGGTGTTAAGGGGTTAAGGGTCATGGTTTATGATTTATAGGTTTAAGATTTAGGGTTGAAGGGATAAGAGGGTCTAGGTCAATTTAGGATCAAGGGTTAAGGGTTTAGTGTTTAAGGTTAAAAGTTTAGGGTTATACCCTAAACTGGTTTAGGGTTTAAGGTCTAAGGAATAAAGTTTACGATTTAGGGTTTAGGGGATAAGGGTTGTGGTTTAGGGATAAGGGTTGTAGTTTAGGGTCTAGGTTATTTAGTATTTTTGAAGATTACAACTTGACTTCACCGAATTTAATTTTTAATTTGATGTTTTAGAAAAATACAAACACTATTTACGGATTAAGTTCCTACCTTAAATTTTCATAAAAAACCATCACTAAAAATCAAATTTCCCATTTAATAGAATTAAAAATAATATTGTCATATTGTTGTATGATATTTTAATTTTTTTAAATTATTACATATTTGGAAATTATTTACTCTAGTGGCATTTCGGCCAGAAACGCCGCAAAAATGTGTTTAAAATTACGTAAAACGGCGCCATTTGGCTAAAGGAACTTGAATTTTAGTGGCGTTAATAAAAACGCCACTGAAGGTATGCTATAGTGGCGTTTTATATTGAAACGCCGCAAATACATAAATGTTTCTCTGTACGAAAACGGCGTCGTTTTCTTAAATTATTTGAACTCCTAACTAGCGTTTTTATTTAAAACGCCGCAAAATGTGATCTTTAGCGGCGTTTGGTATAAAAACGTCACAAATGTGGATTACAAAATGTTCAGAAAGTCACCGTTTCGTTACATGAATTTGAATTTTAGTGGCGTTTGCATGAAAAACGCCACAGAGGGTATACAGTAGTGGCGTTTTTATAGGAACGCCACAAATCCGTATATGTTTTTGTGAATGAAAACGGCGTCGTTTTCTTGAATGATTTGAACTCTTTAGTGGGATTTGTATTTAAAACGCCGCAACTGTAAGCTTTAACGGCGTTTAGTATGAAAACGCCACAAATGTTTTTTACAAAATGTTCAGAACGTCACCGTTTCGGTTGAGGAACAGTTCTGTTATTCAGAACATCATCGTTCTGCTTGGCGTCACATATTTTGACCCCTTTCGAACCCTAAAACCCATACCCAGCCCCTAAACTCAACATCCTTCCCCTTCCCCTTCCAAATCCCTAATTTCCTTAGCTGATATCTCCTCCACTCCCCTAATTCGAGACATTGACGGAGTTATTTAGTCTATTCAGTTCTTCATTTCGTCGGTATAGTGCGTTCAAATCTTCACAGCATTTAGAGGAAGACGAACAGTGGAATAGTTTTTGGGGTAAGCACGAACCGGTTTGATTTCCCTCTTTTTTTCGTGTTTAGGGTTAAATATCATTAACAATCCATTTTGTCCATGGATTTAGGGTTGCCGAACACATAAAACAGTGGAATTTTTTAGTACGGTGGAATCACATCCGGCCCGATTTCCAGAACTCTTCGTCTTCATTTAGGTATGAAATTCGGATCTCTTAAATCTAGCTTTACGGAATTATTTTGTTTAGGGTTTTAAGCAGTAACTGTCTTACATTTTGACAGAGGAATGGTATGCTTTCGAATGCCTAATTAATTTTTCTATGTATATATTTTTTTAATTTATTTGTGGTTGCAGTTAATTGATTAATTAAAAAGGATTTTGCAGCATATTGTAAACCTTGTTTTTGTTTAAAGTCTTTCTACTTAGGTTTAATCAGTATAAAATTTAGGTTTAATCAGTATAAAATTTAAGAAAATTTTATATATAAAATACGCTATTATAATATTTTGATTTAGATAATTTGACAGTTGATTTTTCACTTAAGTTCATGTAAATTTGTTTTCGTTATGAAGTTGAACAAGTTTAGTTTTTCCTTAGTTAATTTTTTCTTTCCTTTGGTTGCAGCATTTTAGTTTTGGCAATCTAGTCTGCAAATTTGGTATCTCTCACTGGTTTGAAGCAATACATAGAAAAGGTAGATAAGCAGAAGGTAAGTTGATCCTTTATTTTATTTGTTTTTTCATTTTATAAATTGACATCTGATTTTGGACTGTTTTTATAATTGGTATATTTGTATTTGGGACTGTTATAATTTGGTATTTGGTTAATGTGGCTGCAAGTTCTTTTTTGCTGGAAGTTCTGCTTAATGTTACTGATTAATGTTAGGGATTAAAATCAATTCAGTTCTTTTTTTGCTGCACGTTGTGGTTAATGTTGCTGCTTATTGTATTTATTTCTGGTTATTGTTCTAGTCTTGAAGATGTTTTTTGCTCCATCTTTGTACTAAGTGTTTGAATTAATTTCTGTTATGGAATATTATTTCAACTATTATACAGTATTCCCATGGTTTGTAAAGATCCAAATTGAAATCAAATATAATTGCAATTGTGAACTGAATTGATTTAAAGTTTTCAGTTCATGTAATTTTGTTTCAAGTTCAGATTCGATTTGGGTTCAAATGATTAAATAATGCATAAGTTTAGAAAACATTACTTAGGTTTTGTAATTCAAATGGTTTTGGATTTAGGATATAAAGGATTTTAATTGGCTTTTGCAGCTAATTAGATTGTACCTTCCCATCTGTTTTTGCTGCTAAGATGGTACATTTTATTGTTTTTTGCTTCTAAAGCAACCATCTACGGATACCGAATTTAGACTTTGCTTAAATCTGAAATTGTACTACTTGTTCAGGTTCGGTTTTCTTTGCTGAAAATATTTTCCTTTACTTGAATTTGAACCATGTACGCAACCTTTCGTGCAAAAAAACGCAATCATTTTGGGAAACAAATACTACTCATATATTATAAGACAAAATATTTTTAATATATAACATATATTAATATGGACATATAACCTATATTCCAATTTTATTAATAATAAATTTTATAATTTATCGATTAAATGTAAATTGGATATATAACCTATATTTCAAATTTATTAGTAAGCAATTTTTAAATTATATAACTTACATAAATTATATAACTTACATAACTTATAAATATTTATATACATTTTTAATATATATTTTTAAAATCTATATTTTTTTCAAAATTTATCAATCATAGCTTAACTTACATAACTCAAATTTATCAATCATATCATAACTTATATATAAACTTACATAATACATATCTTAAATAAAATACAATACATAAACTTACATAACTCAAATTTATCAATCATATCATAACTTATATATAAACTTACATAATACATATCTTAAATAACATACAATACATAAACTTACATATAAACTTGCATAACAATTTTTAAATTATATAACTTACATAAATTATATAACTTACATAACTTACATACCTTACATAAATTAAATAACTTACATAACTTAAATAACTTACATAATACATAACCTACCTAACTTAAATAACTTATATAACTTAAATAACTTACATAATACATAACCTACCTAACTTAAATTATTTACATAATACATAACTTAGTACATAATTTACATAATACATAACTTATACATAACTTACATAATTTTTTCTAAATTGCTTACATAAATTATATAACTTACATAACTTACATAAATTAAATAACTTACATAACTTACATAACTTAAATAACTTATATAATTTACATAAATTACATAACTTACATAACTTATACATAACTTATACATAACTTAAATAACTTATATAATTTACATAAATTACATAACTTACATAACTTATACATAACTTATACATAACTTATACATAACTTACATAATTTTTTCTAAATTGCTAACATAAATTATATAACTTACATAACTTACATAAATTAAATAACTTACATAACTTACATAGCTTAAATAACTTACATAACTTACATAAATTACATAACTTACATAACTTACATAACTTACATAATACATAACCTTCTTAACTTACATTATTGTCTAATACATAACTTAGTACATAACTTACATAACTCATTTATAGTTATAACTGGCGTTTTGACTAACCCGTGCAAATTATTGTCAACGTCAGACTTCAATAATTAAGAAATGGACCGGTCTTGGATGAATTTGTCAAGGGTTCGCAACGGTTATCGAAATGGGGTGCAGAGTTTTCTAAATTTTGCATTTCAATATGCAAGCCAAGAGAACATGATTCTTTGCCCATGTAAGAAGTGTGGCAACATAAACTGGCATTATCGTGAGGTTGTATACGAGCATCTAATTGTTGATGGGTTTGTTAAGGGTTATAAGCAATGGCTTTTTCATGGAGAATGCCCGCCTAGTACTTCCTCTTCAACGATGGATGTATCTTATCCTAGTACTGCTTACCATCAGTCTGATAGAGGGGATGACATGGAAGGTATGTTGCGGGATGCATCTAATATGCACAATCATGGTGTGCAATCGTTCCCAAGGGATTTTATGGCATCTCCAGATTGTAATATTGGTGGACATGCTTTTAGCGAACCGGGAAGTAGTGTACCTCATGAAGAGCCAAATGGAGAAGCGGCAAAGTTCTACGTTCTACTTAATGACATGAACGAAGAACTGTATGAGGGATCAAAATTTTCAAAAATGTCCTTCTGTGTTCGTCTTTTTCAGTTAAAATGTTTGGGAGGGTGGACCGAAAACTCGTTGACAATGCTATTAGGGTTTTTGAGAGAAATGTTTCCGTTTGCAAAAATCCCTCAGTCATGCAAAGATATGAAGAAAATGATAAAAGATTTAGGCCTTGGGTACAACAAAATCCATAGTTGCCCAAATGACTGTATGTTGTATTGGGCAATCGGAAAAACCAACAGTGCTGTATGCGGCCAATCCCGTTGGCTAAATAGAAACACAGAAGATGGGAACGACGATGAAAATGATGCACAGTCAAGGAAGAAGCCAGTTAAGATTTTGCGGTATTTTTCGTTGATACCAAGGCTTCAAAGGCTTTTCATGTCGTCGAAGACAGCGGAGTCAATGACGTGGCACCATGATGGACGAACCGATGATGGATTACTAAGGCATCCGGCCGATTCTTTAGCTTGGAAAGCATTTGACAATAAATTTCCAAGCTTTGCAAGCGATCCTAGGAGTGTGAAGCTTGGGCTAGCATCTGATGGATTTAATCCTTTCAAGATCATGAGCACTGCCTACAGTACTTGGCCAGCAGTGCTTGTTCCTTACAATCTGCCTCCGTCGATTTGCATGAAGCAATCTTCCCTTATCTTATCTATGATTATACCTGGAGAGAAAGGGCCCGGGAATGATATCGACATTTATTTACAGCCACTTATTGAAGAGTTAAAACAATTATGGGTTGGTGTCGAGACATACGATGTGCTGAGAAATGAGAACTTTAATTTACGTGCAGCTTTGATGTGAACCATTAATGACTTTTCCGCTTATGCCAATTTATCCGATTGGAGTACTAAGGGTCGTTATGCGTGTCCTTGTTGTGCTGCACAAACATGCTCGCAATGGTTGTACAATGGGAAGAAGTTCTCTTACATGGGGCATCGTCGGTGGTTACCGGAAAATCATAGATTTAGATTTCAGAGTTCTGTATTTGATGGCACTGAAGAGTTCAAAGAAGCTCCTTCCCAGACCAGTAGCTCTAAAATCTTGTTCATGTTGGAAGATATGAATTTGATTTATCGGAAGATGAACCAACCGCCAAACACGCAGAGGAACAGAATATCAAATGATGAAGCCGATGAAAGCTCTGACGAAGAGGACGATCCTAATTGGGAGCATCACCTTTTACGACACAATCTTGATGTTATGCACATTGAGAAAAATGTCTGCGAGAACATTGTGGGTACAATTTTGAACGTCGACGGAAAATCAAAAGACAATCTTCAGAGTCGACTTGATTTAGTCCAAATGGGAATTCGGCCTGATCTTCATCCCAATCCACTTCCGAATGGGAAATATCGGTTGCCGCCTTCTATTTTCTCAATGTCCAAAACGGAGAAAGAACTGTTTTGCATGGTGTTGAAGGATATAAAGGTTCCGGATGCGTATGCATCAAATATATCTCGATGTGTTAGTGTTAAAGATTGAAGATTATATTCGCTAAAATCACATGACTATCACATCTTGATGCAAGATTTAATGCCAGTTGCTCTACGATGTTGTATGTCCAAGAAGGTGACGTCTTGTATCATTGAACTATCCAACATAATGAAAGTCATTTGTGGCAAAGTTTTGGATGTTCAAGAACTTCAGAAGGTACGGGATCGAGCCGATTTGATTTTATGCAACATGGAGAAAATCTTCCCACCTTCCTTCTTCACCATTATGGTTCACTTGATAATTCATCTCCCGCACGAAGCAATTCTTGGCAGACCCGTATTCTATCGATGGATGTATCCCATAGAAAGGTGTTAAAGAAGTAAAAACAAAATTTTCCTTCATTCACCTCTATGCTGTTATTGTTGTAATTAGTTATTAAGTTTAATTACATTTTATGTGTATTGCAGATAAAATGCCTAGAAGAAAAATTATAAGGGAAATCATTGTTCAAAATGATCCACTCGATAGAAACAAATAGTACTGAACAACAGACAGCAATTGGATCTTCGAATGTTCCGATTACACACGAGGATCCTACAGAAGTTCAAAGTAAATTACATTAATTACATGCGTGTTAACTTATAATTGATTTATTTTTCAAATTCTTATATTATAATATACCATTTGTCGCTGAAAATGGTGGGACGCGTAGAGGTCGAGGACGTACGATACTTAGAGAGTTATACGAGTTAGATCCAGTCGAGCGTGTCAAGGTATGCAGAAACAGTTTTGGTCAGCCTGTTGGATCAGAAGCTCAACTTTTAGCAGGATACATGGGCATTTTAGCATGAAATGCAAATATGTTGCCTATCAACTACGAGTCATGGCGTCAAATGCCCGATGGCAACAAAAACCAAGCCCTCGATAATATTAAGGTAACAAAATGTTAATGTCATCTGTAATGCTTGGGAAATAGTTTCATTTATATTTACTTTATTAACTTGTGTTTTTTGTAGTCAAGGTTTGCTTTAGAGGTCTCGGATGCTTATGTAAAGAAGGCATTGGGAAAAAGATGGAGAGACAATAAAAGTACTTTGAAGAAAAATTATTATAAGACAAAAACAACCCTCGATGAGAAATTGCAAAATGTCCCGCCGGGTATGTTGAGGTACCAATGGGAAGATGCGGTTAGATTTTGGCATTCTCAGAAAGACGAGGTACGACACACTTCCAAACTATTGTAATTATTTTGGTTTATAGTATTTACTATTTACGTACTAAATTTTATAACGTAGGATCGTGAATGAGTTGGAAAAAGCAACCGGCAGCAACAAAAATTCACTCACACAGCCGGGTCGAGAAGTTTTGCATGTGTAGCTGAGGCGGAGGTATTTTTAATTTTTTAATATTCTCAAATATGTATAACTTTCTATTAAATAATATTTTTACTACTATATTGTAGGAACGGTCGTCCGGTCAAAAGTTGGACGTCTACAACTTTTTGAAATTACACATAAGAAGAAAGATGGATCTGCTATGACTCCTGAAGCTGGTGAAATTATAGTACGTTTACTTAATACGATTTCACTTGTTTTAGTTATTTATAGTGTTTATTTTCTAATGGTTTAATTCATTGCTTGTAATGCGACTATTGTTATATTGCATTTGTTTTTTTTACTATATATTGCGTTCCTAACTATGTGATTTATTTATTAGGAATAACTAAAGGAAAAAAAGACGGAGTACGAAGTGATTGCTTCTAGTGATAGTTCTGTTCATCTTGAAGATATTGATAACCGGATTATTACTGAAGTTTTGGGTCCTGAAAAGTATGGTCGGGTTCGATTTCAAGGATCTTTTATCAGCCCAACCCAATATTTTGGATCCAGCTCGCACCAATACATGGCTTCGGGGAGTCAATCTCAAGCTGAAGTTCAAAGGTTAAAAGACCAGATGGCTCAGATGCAAGCGACCACATTTGAGGTTCAAAGGAAATATGAAGAACTTTAGCAACAACTTAAAGCAGAGGCGGTAGCGAGGGAAGCAGATGTCGCAGCGAGAGAAGCAGCGATAACAGCAGAGGTTCAAAAGAAATATGAAGAACTACAGCTACGACTTCAAAAAGATGCGGCATTGAGAGAAGTAGAACAGAGCAAAAAGTACGACGAACTTCAACAGCAACTTCAGATTATGATGAAGATGTTTCAGCAGTCGCAACTTCCGCCGTCATAGTGTATATTGCATAAATACTTTTAACGCTTTTGTAAAGAAAAGTATGAATTCACTTTTATTTATATCAATTAATATGATTTTAGTCATTTAATTTGAAATATTATATAAATTTATTGTTTTTGGTTAGTTTAGATCTGGTTGCTTTTGATTTGTTGTTGCAGGAGGGCTGAAAAAAATAGAAAATTTTATTTTAAAAAAATCCCAAAATTAGTGGCGTTTTTTAAAAAAGCGCCGCTAAAAGTCATACCAAACAGTGGCGTTTGTGAAACAAGCGCCGCTAAAGAACACTGCTTTTAGCGGCGTTTTTGAACAAGCGCCGCTAAAGAACATTACTTTTAAAGGCGTTTTATTCCAAAGCGCCGCTAAAGAACATGATCTTTAGCGGCGTTTTTTTCCTAAGCGCCGTTAAAGAAGATGAGATTTTGCGGCGTTTTTTTCTAAGCGCCGCTAAAAAACATATTCTTTAGCGGCGTTTTTTCCTAAGCGCCGCTAAAGAACATGATCTTTAGCGGCGTTTTTTTCTAAACGCCGCTACAGAACATGATCTTTAGCGGCGTTTATTTCTTTAGCGCCGCTAAAGAATATTTTCTTTAGCGGTATTTTTTTGTGTAAGCGCCGCAAAAGTTAGCGACGTTGTCGTTAGCGGCATTTTTTGTGGCGCTTCTTCAAGCGCCAGAAATGGATTTAGTGGCGTTAAAAAGCGCCGCTAAAGGCCTAAAAAAACGCCGCTAAAAACCTGTTCTGCTGTAGTGAGAGAACAGATTGTGCTAAGGTAACTCTGCCGGCAAAAGAGAGTTGCTTGGCCTTCTAGTAAACTAACTTACTGCGAACCTTATTCACTACAAACCTCAATGTACTATTAGTAACTTTTTCATGGAAAATAGGCACACCCAAATACATATCGAGATTTTGCACCTTTTAGAATTTGAGAAAACTACTAATCAAGCTTTCTAAGCCATCATCGACTCCTTTTGAAAAGAAAATTTTAGTTTATTTCTACCCCGTCTAGTCAATCTTGTTGACCACTAATGAATACCTCGAAATACCTCTTTGGAAGAACATCGCAGAGAGTCAACTATTGGTCCCCTATTGAATAGTTAACCATGTACAGAATCGAACCATGCAAACTAGGAAATCCTCAAAGGGCAATAATTAAGTAATCCATCATATCCAAGCACACATGTAGGAGACCACTTTGATCTAGCTCCTAAGCTTCCAACGAGACACCAATCCTGGGAGTATATAAATTGTTTCCAAAATCAAATGAAAACAAAAACCCCTTTTAACCAAGATCATTCTATTAAATTCCGTCTAGAGTACTTTCTGAACCAAAATCCACCATCTTACGACTCTCCGCTCAACCACCATGTGAACCACCTTCAATCTTTAATCTCAATACTATGTATCGACAATCTTTTCTTTCAAAATTCCAGTTTTATCGCCTACATATTGTAGTACCTGTGGATTTTCCAATTTGAACTACTACTTTCTATGGAATAATTCCAATCATTTACCATATATAGATTACTTCTATTGCAAGTAAAATTACTGTTTATGGAGTACATTAACCCAAAATTTATTTTAAATGTAAAATTATTCATTAGTCCAAGTCTCAATTTTCTAAAAATTTTATTAATTTTATTGATTTTTTATTTTCTTCATAAAATATTTATCAACTTTAAACTTTATTAGTTAGGCTAAATAACACCTTGATGTGTATTTTTTTTCTTTCAACATACATTAAAAAGAAAATGTTTATGCTTAGATTTGGCAATATATACGTGTGTGATGCGTTTTGAATTTTCTTTCGTGTCAACCATGTAAACATAAAGGAAATATATAATTATTAAAAATGTCAAAACATCGTAAACACAAATATGATACATTTATTTATTTAATGAAAAAATGTTTTATTAAAAAAAATCATTCTTGGAAAGATCAAAGAGTGGGAAAAATATGCACGAGGATGGTTGAAGCCATTAAGTAACATCTTTTATAAGATACATTTACTAAATACATTTTACTAATTGTATTTAATTATGTTATGCCCCTGTTATTACATCATTCTCCTGTCTATTAAACGTATCATGTGCTTATTGTATTTCATATTTAAAATTTGGGGCAAATGACCAAAAAAACCTTTTTTTTAAAAAAATTACCGAAATGGATCAATTATCTAATTATTTATTGAAATGGTCCATTTTCCGCGAAATCGCGTCCACGTCAGCGCGATGTCAGGGGACGCCACGTAAGCGCGATTTGCTGACGTAGACACAAATCGCGCCCTCTAGGACGCGATTTGCTGACGTGGCATCAGTTTATGTTTTTTAGCTTGGAAAACTTTAAAAGGCCATAACTTTTGGCTCGGTTGTCCGATTGAGACGATTTTTTTTTATTTCGAATAACTTTTTGAGATCTACGCGCTGACAAACAGCCAAAGGCGATTTGCCGCAGTTTTCATCGAAAAAGATCCTTTTTTCCCCCTAAATTTTGATTTTTTCGGTTTAAAATTAAATTTTGAAACATTCAAATCATTATTTTCCTTATTTATTCGAAGTAAACACCAGATTTTTTTTACAGAATTGTTATATTATTTTTCTTGATTTGACACGTGTATGGAATAGGTCCGATAAATTGTTAAAACGTAGGTAATATAATTAAGATAATAACAGTATTTTAATAATATGTCAATTAATTAGTTTATTTTAGTTGGTTAATATGTTTGCTCTTTTCCTTTAGTACCTTGGTTCAAGTCTTGTTAGAAACAATTTTGAATCTTTTTTGTACTTCTTGCTATTGATGCAATATAGAAGAGTTAATTGATTCAAAAAAAAATGTTTTCAACAAGATACTAAGGGAAATGAGCAAGCATATTAACCAGCTAAGCTAAACTAATTAATTGGCATATTATTAAAATACTGTTATTATCTTAATTATATTACCTACGTTCTAACAATTTATCGGACCTATTCCATACACATGTCAAATCAAAAAAAATAATACAACAATTCTGTAAAAAAAATCCGGTGTTTACTCTAAATAAATAAGGAACATAATGATTTGAATGTTTCAAAATTCAATTTTAAACCGAAAAAATCGAAATTTAGCGGCAAAAAAGGATATTTTTCGATGAAAACTGCGGCAAACCGCATTCGGCTGTTTGTCAGTGCGTAGATCTCGAAAAGTTATTCGAAATCAAAAAACGTCTCAATCGGACAACCGAACCAAAAGTTATGGCCTTTCAAAGTTTTCCAAGCTAAAAAACATAAATTGATGCCACGTCAGCAAATCGCGTCCTAGAGGGCGCGATTTGTGTCCACGTCAGCAAATCGCGCTTACGTGGACGCGATTTCCTAGTGCTTCCTGACATCGCGCTGACGTGGACGCGATTTCGCGGAAAATGGACCATTCCGGTAAATAATTAGATAATTGGCCTATTTCGGTAATTTTTGAAAAAAAAGGCTTTTTTTGGTCATTTGCCCTAAAATTTGTAAATTTACAATTAAGTGATTTAATTAAATAAATGCAAATAAAAAAGATTGATGATGATTATGTATGAGAGAGAAGGTGATATGCCCTTTTAGGAGGCTCTCTTTCACTCTCAAAGGGCCACTAAACCAGGCTGTTGAATGAGATTAAAGCACTCATCTCCACTAAAATGGTCAAATCAATAGCAATTTGGCCTATTTGAATCTCCAATTACAGCCTTTGTAGGGTCATACCAACCTTTAAGAACAAAACATACAATTATTGCACCAAAGATATGCTGCTGGTTGCTTTCACCATCTCTCCTTCTATTTCAATTTAGTGGGACAAAAACTTGTAATAAGTATCTTTTATCTCTCAAGTCTAATCTATGTAGATTAAAGGCTAGTTTGCTTATATTTATTTCATTACTATTTTAGGATTTTTTGTTATTTAATACTATTTATAAATATTACCTTAGCCAGTGTCACCAAATATCGGCTTACAAGTCTGGTAACCCAAAATTTTGGACTATTTAAGAAAAATAATTCGACATCATTGGTTTATGTCTTCTAAAAGATCAATTGTTTTTCTTTTCTTTTCTTTACCGTAAATAATGACTATTAGACTAGACTGTTGATGTAAATATTGGAAAAAATTATAAAAATATGCTATTTGAAGGTATTTTAATTTTATATATGGTGGGACTTGAATTCACGATAATTAGATTAATAATACCTTAAATTTACTATTTAACCAAAGTTTTATTTTTATATATTTTATTTTGATGTGCACAATTTATTATCTCCATTAGTTATATATATTAATAGTATTGTTAATTGAGTTGGTGTTACGAGTCAGCTTGATACTAACTCACAATTGTTGACAAAACCATAATAAATAATTGCAGTGCATTTAGTATTGTTTATCTGATGTATTTATATATTTAAATTTCATTTTACTCACAATTTAATCAATTTTTTTTAATTTTAATATCGTACATATTTCATATGTTATTATGACTAATTAGTTTCAAACCATACCTTTTATTATTTATTGTATATTATTTTTAAACATACATTTATATTCTAAATCTGCAATTTCCACATGCATACATGTGTGATAAAATTTGTAAATAGTAATTAAAATTCTTAAATAGATATCTTAGGACTAGGGACTGAGGTATTGGCTAAAAGCTAATTAAGAAATTGGTAACTTTTTACTATTAATGATTCACTATTATCATGAAAAGTCTATTAAGTTTTAGTATAATCGGTACTGTTGTTATTGTAATAATATGAAGGATGTTGATTTGAGTGAACTTAAACACATTTCTTTTTAGTTTTTTTTTTTTAAATGTGAATTTTTTTCTCTCCGATTGGTAGATTCTCTTTTAAATTTATTTTAAGTTTAAATATCATCATATATGTAGATTTTATCTAAATTTATTCTAATTTAAATTTGAATATATTACAATTTTCAATCAAATTGACTTAATTCTAGTTAAAAATATTCATACGTTACTACATCTATACTTTCGATTGTAATCGTAAAGGTTTTAAAGAAAATACATAGTTGCAATTAATCATGGGAGCTCACTTATTTATTGATGTTTATTGTTTTCGTGATTGAATCAATTCATCCCATCGAGTGAAATTTTGTTGGCAATTACATTTCTTTTTAATTTAAAATTTTATTTATTTAAAAACATTAGTCATGCTATATTTTTATAATTAAATGATATTGGACACATTGATGGAATCAAAAGCTCAAAATTTGGATTACAAAATGGAGACTAGTTGAATGACTTGATTGTTGAACAAGTTTAATAGAGGTAAATTATAATATCCCAGGCCAACCCATATCCATATAATTAAAACTATTGAATAAAAAGGACTTTCCATTTGCTAACACTACACCAAAACAGGCTTTTAACAGCGCTTTTTTAGGCCTTTAGCGGTGCTTTTTAGCGCCGCAAATACTTTTAGCGGCGCTTTGAAAAGCGCCGCAACAGAAGCCGCTAATGTCTGCGTCGCTAACTTTAGCGGCATTTTTAGAAATAAACGCTGCTAAAGGTGTTGGTCTATAGCGGCGCTTCTAGCACAAACGCCGCTGAAGACTAAGACCTTTAGCGGCGCTCTAGTGGAAGCACCGCTAAAGATCAGGGTCTTTAGCGGCGTTTTTGCGAGAAGCACCGCTAAAGATCAGGGTCTTTAGCGGCGTTTTTGCGAGAAGCGCCGCTAAAGATCAGGGTCTTTAGCGGCGCTTTTTCCACAAACGCCGCAAAAGACCCTGATCTGTTGCGGCGCTTCGACCACAAACGCCACTAAATAACCAAATTTTTAGCGGCGCTTTCCCTACAAACGCCACTAAAGGTGTTGGCCTTTAGTGGCGCTTTTTCCACAAACGCCGCTAAAGACCCTTATCTTTAGCGGTGCTTTTATCAAAAACGCCGCTAAAGGCCAACACCTTTAGTGGCATTTTTGAAAAAAACGCCACTAAATTTGGCAGATTTGTAAAATAATTTTTTTATATTTTCAGCCCTCCTGTAAAAACAAATCAGAAGAAATCATATCTAAACTAGCCAAAAGTAATAAATCTATAGATCAATAAATAATATAATAAATATCAATAAATAAAATAAAATTCGTATTATTCTTACAAAAATGTTAAAAGTTAAAATGATAACTAAAAGTCAAAATTGAAGTATATTTACATGATAGTCTAAGACGGCGGCTGTTGCGACTGCTGAAACATCTTCATCATACTCTGAAGCTACTGCTGGAGTTCATCGAACTTTTGACGCTGCTCTGCTTCCCTTGCTGCAGCCTCTACTTCCCTTGCTATAGCCTCTGCTTCCCTTGTTGTAGCCTATACTTCTCTCGCTGCCGCCTCTGCTTCTCTTGCTGCCGCATCTGCTTTAAGTTGCTGCTGGAGTTCTTCATACTTTCGTTGAACCTCAGCTTCTCTCGCTACTGCATCTGCTTTAAGTTGTAGCTAGAGTTCTTCATATCTTTTTTGAACCTCAGCTTCTCTCGATGTTGCCTCCGCTTTAAGTTGTGTAATTTGCTCACTTGTTGTCGCTTGCATCTGAGCCATCTGGTCTCTTAACCTCTGAACTTCAGCTTCAGCTCGACTCTCCGAAGGCATATATTGTTGCGAGCTAGATCCAAAATATTGGGATGGGTTAACAAAAGATCCTTGAAATCGAACCCGACCATACCTTTCAGGACCCAAAACTTCAGTGATAATACGGTTATCAATGTCGTCAATATGAACAGAACTATCACTGGAAGCAATCGCTTCGTACTCCGCCTTTTTCTCCTTTAATTTTTCCTAAAAAATAAATCGCATAGTTAGGAACGCAATATATAGTAAAAAACCCAATGCAAGATAACTTAACAATTTTTGCATTACAATAAATGAAATAAACCATTAGAAAATAAACACTATAAATAATTAAAACAAGTGAAATTGTATTAAGCAAACATACCATAATTTCTGCAGCTTCAGGAGTCATAGGGTTTCCATCTTTCTTCCTATGTATAATGTCAAAAAGTTGAAGGCGTCCAACTTTTTGACCGGACGACAGTTCCTACAATACAATAGTAAAAATATTAACTGATCGAAAGTAATAACTATCTGCCAATATTAAAAAATTCAAAATACCTCTGCATGAGCTACACACGCAAAACTTTTCGACCCAGCTGTGTGAGTGAATTTTTGTTGCTGCCTACTATTTTTCCAACTCGTTCACGATCCTACATTATGAAATTATTAGTACGTTAATTAGGAAATACTATACACCAAAATAATTACAAAATTTTATAAGTTACACATACCTCTCCTTTCTTCGAAGTCCAAAATCTAACGACCTCTTCCCACTGGTACCCCAGCATTCCCGGCGGGACATTTTGTAATCTCTCGTCGAGTGTTGTTTTTGTCTTAAAATAGTCTTTCTTTAAAGTGCTCTTATGGTCTCTCCATCTTTTTCTCAATGCCTTCTTTACATAAGCATCGGAGACCTCTAGAGCAAATCTCGCCTACAAAAAAAACAACTTAAGAAAGTAAATGTAAACGAAACTTAAACCCAAGTATTATAAATGACATACAGGTTTTGTTACCTTAATGTTATCGAGAGCTTGGTTCTTGTTACTCTCGAGCACTTTATGCCATGACTCGAAGTTAATTGGCAACATATTTGCATTCCGTGCTAGAATGCCCATGTATCCTGCTAAAAGGCGAGATTCTGATCCAACAGGCTGACCAAAGCTATTACTGGATGCTTGGACATGCTCGACTGGATCTAGCTCGTATAAATCGCTCAGTACCGTACGTCTGCGAACACTCCGCGTCCCACCAGCTTTATTTGAAAAATAAAAGTATTGTAATATACGAAATTTAAAAAAAATAAACAAGAAGTCAACACACATGTAAATTAAATGTTAAATTACTTTGAACTTCTATAGGTTCCTCAGGTGTAACCGGAACATTCGAAGATCCAATAGCAGTCTCGTGTTCAGTGCTATTTGTTTCCGCCGAGTTTCGAGTACCTTGAACAATGCGGTGCGATCGCACTTTTCTTCTAGGCATTTTATCTGCAGTACAAATAAATTAGTTGAAAACTTTGTATACAATTACAACAATAATATCACATATAAAATAGTTGAAATATCTTCATTCGTAAATATAATTAGATAATGGTAAAAGCTTACTACATTATAATTCGTAAATATCTTCATCCGTATCCTAGCAGACCCATTGAAATTGTGTACTAGTACTAGGGATGTTTTCGTTTAAGTTCTGTTATGGAAATGGCAAAGTTTGTGTTCTATCGTCAATGTCATCTCTACTTCCACTGCCCATGTCAAACAAGTCTCTAGGGATGTTACGGAGTACAACGTACCAACCCTCATCAGTTGGATCTTTTGAGTAAAAAACTTGTTTGACTTGAGAAGAAAATACATACGGCTCATCAATCAATTGTTGTCCTGTGTGAATCAATCGAGTGAAGTTTACCATTGTGAAACCAAATTAATCTTGCTTGATTGCACGTGCAGTATTAACATCGGCCCAATCACCTCGAAATAAGACAACTTTCCATTTGCCGTAGTAATCCAACTCAATTATGTCAGTAAGAAGTCCAAAATATTCCACATTTCCCTCCACAGGATTATTGTCCCTAGCACTAGCATAACTTGTAATTGAGGAATTAACAATTATTCCACAATTTTGCGTTCTCCTCAATCTCTCGCAATATTTTGTATGAAATCTGAATCCGTTTATGAGGAACGCACTATATCTTTTAACCACCTGATTTGGACCTTGGGAAAGCCATTTAACTTCTTCGGTGACGTTCTTCCCACTCCAAACCTATTGAATGGAAAGTAAACTGAGTAATTAAAAATGTTTTGAGTAAATATTATTATTTATCATTGAAAGCTCCTATTACATACTGTTTGGCTTAACCATTCATGAAAAGATTCTGTAAACAACTTATTGATATCTCGATGTTGTGTTCTTCGGGAGCGCGAACGAGATCTCAATATTTGTTTGTACTCACTATGTTAAAAATATGTTCAGTTTGTTAGACTATAAACAATTTTTAAATGATGAATATTTATCAAATTTCTAGAACTTACTTGCGTAAAGGTTCCATTGATTCGTGGTGAAACAGAACATATCGATGTGCTTGTACCCATGATAAATCATCTAATTCTACAATTTCAACTTTCCCGATTGGTTCTCCAAAACTTTGGAACAAATAATTATCGGCAAAGTTATGATCCGTGAGTCCAGCATTTCTATTTGGTCTGTTCAACCTTGTTTCAACATCTTCCAAATATCTTGAACAGAAGGTCATACATTCCTCTGCCAAGTAGCCTTCAGCAATCGATCCTTCTGGATAACGCTTGTTGCGGCAATAAGACTTTAATTTGGATAGGAACCTAAACACGATATACAACATTATCAAAAGTTGTAACTAAAGGCATATAGGTGAATGAAGGAAAATTTTAAAAATTGTAATTAACACCTTTCTATGGGATACATCCATCGATAGAAAACGGGTCCGCCAAGAATTGCTTCATGCGGGAGATGGATTATCAAGTGAACCATAATAGTGAAGAAAGAAGGTGGGAAGATTTTCTCCATGTTGCATAAAGTTAAAACGGCTCGATCCTGTACCTTCTGAAGTTCTTGAACATTCAAAACTTTGCCACAAATGGCTTTCATTATATTGGATAGTTCAATTATACAAGACGTCACCTTCTTCGAAATACAACATCGTAGAGCAACTGGCAGTAAATCTTGCATCAAGATGTGATAGTCATGTGATTTTAGCGAATATAGTCTTCGATCTTTAACACTAACACATCAAGATATATTTTATGCATACGCATCTGGAACCTTTATATCCTTCAACACCATGCAGAACACTTCTTTCTTTGTCTTTGACATTGAGAAAATAGAAGGCGGCAACCGATATTTACCATTCGGAAGTGGATTCAGATGAAGATCAGGTCGAATTCCCATCTGAACTAAATCAAGTCGACTCTGAAGATTGTCTTTTGATTTTCCGTCTACATTCAAAATTATACAGACAATGTTCTCGCAGACATTTTTCTCAATATGCATAACATCAAGATTGTGTCGTAAAAGGTGGTGCTCCCAATAAGGCAACTCAAAAAAAGTACTTCTTTTTTTTCCACAAGTCCGCCTCATTAGGATCATCCTCTTCATCGAAGTTATCATCAGCTTCATCATTTGATCTTCTATTTCTTTGTGTGTTTGCCGGTTGATTCATCTTTCCATAACTGGAATTCATATCTTCCAACATTAACAAGATTTCAGATCAACTTGTCTGCGAATGAGCTTCTCTGAACTCTTCAATACCGTCAAATGCCGAACTCTGAAATCTAAATCTATGATTTTCCGGTAACCACAGACGATGCCCCATGTAAGAGAACTTATTCCCATTGTATAACCATTGCGAACATGTTTGTGCAGCACAACAAGGGCACGCATAACGACCCTTGGTACTCCAACCGGATAAATTGGCATAAGCGGGGAAGTCATTAATTGTCCACATCAAAGCTCCACATAAATTAAAGTTCTCCTTTCTTAGCACATCGTATGTCTCGACACCAACCCATAATTGTTTTAACTCTTCAATAAGTGGCTGTAAATAAATGTCGATATCATTCCCAGGCCCTTTCTCTCCAGGGATAATCATAGATAAGATAAGGGAAGATTGCTTCATGCAAATCCACGGAGGCAGATTGTAAGGAACAAGCACTACTGGCCAAGTATTGTATGCAGTACTCATGATCTTGTAAGGATTAAATCCATCAGATGCTAGGCCAAGCCTCACACTCCTAGGATCGCTTGCAAAGCTTGGAAATTTATTGTCAAATGATTTCCAAGCTATAGAATATGCCGGATGCCTTAATAATCCATCATCGGTTCGTCCTTCATGGTGCCACGTCATTGACTCCGCTGTCTTCGACGACATGAAAAGCCTTTGAAGCCTTAGTATCAGCGGAAAATACCGCAAAATCTTGACCGGCTTCTTTCTTGGTTGTGCATCATTTTCATCGTCGTTCCCATCTTCTGTGTTTCTATTTATCCAACGGGATTTGCCGCATACATGACAGCACTGTTGGTTTCTCCGATCGCCCCAATACAACATGCAATCATTCGAGCAACTATGGATTTTGTTGTACCCAAGACCCAAGTCTTTTATCATTTTCTTCATATCTTTGCATGACTGAGGGATTTTTGCAAACGGAAACATTTCTCTCAAAAACTCTAACAGCATTGTTAATGAGTTCCCGGTCCACCCTCCCAAACATTTTAATTGGAAAAGACGAATGTAGAAAGACATTTTTGAAAATTTTGATCCCTCATATAGTTCTTCGTTCATCTCATTAAGTAGCGCGTAAAACTTCGCCGCTTCTGCATTCGGCTTTTCATGAGGTACACTTGTTCCCGGTTCGGTAAAAGCATTTGCACCAACATTACAATCATCAGATGCCATAAAGTCAGCTGGGAATGGCGGCTGAAAACCATAATTGTGCATATTAAATGCATCCCGCAACATACCTTCCATGTCATCCCCTCCAACAGACTGATGGTAAGCAGTACCAGGATAAGATACATCCATCATTGAAGAGGAGGTACTAGGCGGGCATTCTCCATGAAAAAGCCATTTTTTATAACCCCGAACAAACCCATCAACAATTAGATGCTCGTATACAACTTCGCAATAATGCTAGTTTATGTTCACACACTTCTTACACGGGCAAAGAATCATGTTCTCTTGGCTTGCATATTGAAATGCAAAATTTAGAAAAGTCTCAACTCCGTTTCGATAACCGTTGCTTACCCTTGACAAATTCATCCAAGATCGGTCAATATCTCAATTCTTGAAGTCTGACGTTGACAATAAATTGCACGGGTAAGTTATGTATTATGTAAGCTATGTAAGTTGTGTATTATGTAAGTTATTATTATGTAAGTTATGTAAGTAATGTATTATGTAAGTTGTGTATAATGTTAGTTATCAAAGTTATGTATTATGTAAGTTATTTAAGTTATGTAAGTTGTGTATTATGTAAGTTATGTAGGCTATGTATGTTAAGTAAGTAATGTATTATGTAAGTTGTGTATAATGTTAGTTATCAAAGTTATGTATTATGTAAGTTATTTAAGTTATGTAAGTTGTGTATTATGTAAGTTATGTAGTCTATGTATTATGTAAGTTATTATGTTATTATGTAAGTTATGCAAGTTTATATATAAGTTTATATTATGTAAGTATTTCACTTTTATGTATCTTATTTATAATTATTTTTAAAATTATAAAATTCATTTCTAATAAAATTGAAATGTAGGATATATATCCATACCATATATGGGGTGATATATTAAAAATATAGGTTTTAATATTTAAAAATAACATTTACAATTATTTTTAAAATTATAAAATTTATTGACAATAAAATTGAAATATAGGTTATATATCCATACCATATATGGGGTGATATATTAAAAATATAGGTTTTAATATTTAAAAATAACATTTACAATTATTTTTAAAATTATAAAAAATAATTTACAATAAAATTGAAATATAGGTTACATATCCATACCATATATGGGGTGATATATTAAAAATATAGGTTTTAATATTTAAAAATAACATTTACAATTATTTTTAAAATTATAAAAAATAATTTACAATAAAATTGAAATATAGGTTATATATCCATATACTTTAATTTTAGTAAGTCATGTATTTAAGTAATATATTTAAGTAAATTCTAGTAAGTAATGTATTTAAGTAATATATTTAAGTAAATTTTAGTAATTAATATATTTAAGTAATGTAAGTTATAAATTTTAAAAATATATATATTAATAATTCATTGACATTCATTGACAATTCACTGACAGTCAATCAATTAATCGATCAATTTATTGAATAATCATAGATTATTAAACATTAACATTCAATCAATTAATCACATATAACGTCGATAATTTATTCATTGACATAAAATAGAAAATCGATAATTTATTCACATTAAACCGAATAAACTAATCGCCCATAATTTATTCAATTACTCAAATATAAAAAGTGATTTAAGAATCATAATCTGAACATTATGAAATTTGCGTAATTTTTTTTTCTTGGGTAAATGATACGTAGCAAAATAACAAGCATAATTTAAAACTAGCATAACTTGTAATAAGCTGCAAAGTTACACGCAAATTGAGCAAAGATGATAATTAAAATCGATACCCACAGCTTTAAAACCAAAAATCTTAATTAAAACTCCGTTTTAAAACTAAAAAAAATAATTAAATGATAAAGCTAAAATATAACCAAATCCGAAATTTAAACATTTGGAGGTGTTTTTTTTAAGAAAACTATCTAGGGAAACATAGAAATAAATACCTCAAATTTCCTCAACTTCGAAGCAAACTTCTGCAAAAAAAAAACACACACACAAGTAAATTAGTACCAACAAAACAGAAAAAAATAACAAAAGGAAACAAAAGAATATTTAACTAAATTAAGATACAAATCTAAATTTGAATTTTAATTATCACAACAATCAGAACAATACATAAAGACCAATGCAGAACAAGACTCTATATTTCTTCAGAATTACCGTATGAAATATTTCCATATCAAATTCACTTCATTATTCATACCAAATATTAATATCAAATATTTAACAACTTTGATTCAGATGAAATATCTAATATCAAATTCACATCAAAGAACATTTGACAGTAACCTCAATTTAGGATCTAACCAACCATTCTTTTACAAATTATGAACAGTTGACAGTAGCTAAGTTGCTGTCTACAGCCTGTCTACAGTCACAATTTCGGCAAATTGCAGCATTGAGTCTCATAACCCACAAGATATAATTAGTTACATTTAACTAAATATGAATAAAATCTATTATTAAATAATATATGTTGCTATCGCAAAACAAGGTAGAAAACAGAACAACTATTTGCATATTCATCCAGAAAATCTCGCAAAACAGACTAGAAAACAAACTAGATCCCTTTTGTTCAAATTGATTATAAAACAGTCATCCCGAGGTATTGAAATTTAAGCAGCAAAATCTGGTATCGATTTCTACACACTCAAACCATAGGTGTGAAACGCATTTTAAACATTTATAAATTTCATAGCTTTATTTTTTTATATATCTGATTGACCTCATGAATAACATGATAACAGAAAGGAGTCTTATATATTTTGTAATCAATTTTTGCAGGCATTGAAGGCTAAATTGGCGAAAGATAATGAACTTCAACTCATCTGCTTCAGCTTGTTTGATTTAGTAAAGCGGTTAGTCAATTCTCTGCAACATTTATTCAGCAAATTGAATTTTCTGTTTTCATTTGCATCTTCTAATTTCTAAGCTATTTTGGTATATGAGAATGGGATTTTAGTTTAAAATATTTGACATTTCGTAGTACTATTAACCAATGGTTTTTCAGAAGAACAAGTCTTTTACGTGATAGTTTGCTCCTTCCAGGATTAATGGAGGGATGTAGTACACGTTACAACATGGCATTAGAGAGCTCTATTTAACACGTGTAAGACAACACAGAAAACAAATCCCAAGAATTAATACAATATAATATTCTTCAAATATATGATATTTTTTAAAAAGGCATACACATTCCATTATCTCCACAATCGTGGATCACCCAAAATCCAAGTAAAATAAATATTAAAAGGCTTTAACAAATGTACTACAATTCATCAAGTTATACACTTTGAACTCTTGGAGGGAGCAAACTTACGCTGATCAATAAGGGAGTATGAGTATGAAAATATGAATTTCTACACATTTTTAAATACATAAAACTTTAAAAATATAAAATACTCAAGCATTCGATCCTTACACTGGAATCCAAGTAGCATAGATTAAAATCGGTGTTTATTTTTCTTTTCTAACAAAATCCTAACCAAATAACTGACATTTATAATCAAAATAAATCATAAAATAAATAAAATACCTTGTCATATTATAAAGCACAGCAATGTTATTGTCAACAGAACATAACTAAAAATTTAAAGAAAAAGAACAGCGAAATAAACAAAATGAAGGGAGAAACACGCAGAAATCCCCAAACCCTAGACATGTAGAAATCCCCACATTCCCCAAATTTCCAAACAAACTACCAATAGCTTGGTGATTGAACTTGGAATCTAAACCCCAAATTCCCAAATTACACTGAACCAAAACCCTAAATCAAGATACAATATTTCGAAAGGAAAAAACGCTTACCTTTTAACCACAAATTCTGTAGCTTTGATAGTATCCTGTGAAGATTGACTAAACCTTTGCTTCGTTTGTGATGATTCTGAGTTTTCCTCTCCCTTTTTTTTTCTTTGTATTTTTTCAGGATTTCTGGGGAAAAGTTGGGGGGCCTTTTTGGGGACAAAATACGTTTTTCGGCTAAGTGTTGGGATGAAATACAGAATGAACAATTGCGGCGTTTGTAATATAGCGCCACTAATACCGTTAATGTGGTAGATAAACGACAGCGTTTTTTTAAAACTGGAAAGCAAATTTGCGGCGCTTTCGCCTAGCGCCGCTAAAACATACCTTTACTGGCGCTTTTACAATTGCGCCGCAAAAGCCAGTAAATTCCCGAACAAAAACTACATCGTTTTGCCCAAACTATTCATAATTTTTTACGGCGTTTATGAATAAAACGCCGCTAATGCCCATTTTTCTGGCATTTTTTACAAAAACGCCACTAACAAATTAAATTCTTCTACTGAAACGGCACCGTTTTTTAGAAATTTTAAAACATTGTTTTTTTTAATTCATATTTAAAAAACACAATATAAAATTACAAATTGCGGCGTTTACGAATAAAACGCCGCTAATGCCGTTAATATGCAATAGAAAACGACAACATTTTGATTAAACTACACAGCGACTTTGCGGCGTTTTCTTCCTAGCGCCTCTAATACCCAACTTTAGTGGCGTTTTTGCCCTTGCGCCGCGAACGCTGTTAAATTCTCAGCCAAAAACTACACCGTTTTTACCAAATTATTAATAACTTTTGCGGCGTTTTTGCTCAAAACGCCGTTAGATCTCACATCTTTTACTTAGTATATAGTATTTGTTTCTTTCTTTCTTCTATGTTTCATTAGAATTTTAATTAATTAATTATTAAAATTTTAAGTAATGTTTAAAACTATCTGATAAAATTATAAATTTTAGTTTTTTTATTTCATTTTTATATTATTTTATTTTTTCATATATTTTGATCCTATCCAAATTAAATAGAAGTAATTACTATATATATATAAAATATCGAATTGTTAATGTTAAATATTTTTAAATATAAATTTTAGTAATTAAATGTATCATTTAACAAGCTGTCTAAAATAAACCAAAACCCTAGTTAATTTAACCATTCGGTATACATGCATATATAAAGTGATCTATATATATATACATATATATTATATATCTCTAATTAATTTAATAAGATATACTATACATATCTTTGAAATATCTTAAATGATCACTGAACCCTCCACCAATTGTAGGATTCTTGACATGTGCTATCAGTGCCCTAGGAACATTGCCAAAATACCGAAAGGGGGCATCTGCTAGCTTCCAACCCTCCAAATCCCGTCGTTCATCAAAAATATTTTTAGAACGATCCTTTCTACTATAAATTAGAAGGCTGAACCAGATTTTGTAGAGTAGTGACAAAAATTTGGAGAAACAAAACCGGACGGTCACTACTTAGTATTAAATTTATTATATATTTTACAAACATATAAGAACATATTTAATATATAAATTAATAAAACTAATTAATCTAAGCAACCATGATCCCTAACTTGAGTAGTGCCCTTAATTGACGCCCTAAACCCTAAATCCCTAACCCCTAACCCCTAAATCTCCTAGCCCCTAAATTTCTAACCCCTAACTCCTAACCCCTAAACCTTATATCCCAAACCCTAATAATCATATATACCCCCTATATATATACCTTCCAAAAAATTCCCTAAATCTTTAATAATCATAAAAACAGTTAAAATCGATTAAACAATAATTAATAGTTAAAAATTTTGTATAAAGTAGCAATAAACAATATTATTCTTTATAAAATTTATTTTTTATATAAAGTATGGAATTTTTAATATTTTATTTTATTGATAAATATTGAATAAATTTCTCTAATTAACAAATTCACTATTTGATTTAAGTATTTAATTAAATGTTTGTCATGAAATATTATAATTAGTTGAGTATTACGTACTATTTCAACCTTGAATTTAAATTAAATAATATATATTATCCATCAAATTTTTTAATCCTAATAAAAAACATAATTTTAAAATTTTAACCTTTTTTTGGATGTTGATCACATCCACAAAATATAAATTTAAATTAATACTATATTAAATTAATAATCATATATATATACCTTAAACCTAATTAAACCCTAAATTAACTATACTGATAATTAATTAATTCAATATTTTAAATTTAAAATCATACTATATCTGTTTTACGATTATATAAAAAATTTACTATATATAATAATATAAAATAAGCAGTATATATTAATCATGTATCCAAAAATCTTAAAAATTATTTTAAATAATAGTATTTTAATTTTTCCATGTGATTTATTTCAAATTATTTTTGTGTTATTTTTTCTGAATATTTTAAATATTTAATTAGATTTAAGTTGAATTTTATTTACTTAATCTAAATAATAAACCAATTAAGATAAAATGTTTTTTTTGCGGCGCTTCAACAAAAACGCCGCTAAAACCCTAACATTAGCGGCGCTTATCATAGAATCGCCGCTAAAAATCTTAACTTTAGTGTCGCTTATATAAAAACGCCGCTAGAAGACCAAATATTCGCGACGCTTCAAAGAAATCGCCGCTAAATACCTTAACTTTAGCGGCGGTTGATTAAAAACGCCACTAAAACCCCTGACCATTAGCGGCGAGAGCCTAAAAACGCCGCTGAAAGTAAAAGCATTAGCGGCGCAAATATAAAAACGCCACTAAAGCCCTCCGAAGACTACCAAACGACGTCGTTGGGATTTTTTTTTTGGCGGCGTTTTTGACAGAAACGCCGCTAATGCATATTTTCAGCGGTGTTTTCTTAGTAACGCCGCGAAAGCTTATTTTTTAGCGGCGTTTTCTGTCAAGCGCCGCTAATTCTTGAATTTTACCGGTGTTTTTTTATCGAAACACCACTAAAAGTGCCGCTAAAACCCTGTTTTGGTGTAGTGCAAAAAAAACCCAAAACAAGAGAAATAGGATATTAATTAATGTGTGAGTTAGATTAGGTTGAATTTATTTTTGTTATCCATAAGTTTGTTGGCAGATATAAATATTTTCCTTCAAGGAGAATGAAAAGCACCAAACTTTCATTCTCTTCGTTTAACTTTAATAATCAAGTAGATATTTTTATTTAATTTCCACCTTATGTATTTCTACCATAAAAAATTAATTAAAATCTTTTTTATTTGGATGGAATTAAAAATATAAAGAAATAGATGGGTAAATTAGATAAATAGGCGGATTTTCTTTTCGGAAACACAACGCATTTTCTTTTAATATATTAACTTCTTTGGTTAGATGGTTAAATGCTAGTGGTTTTGTCCTTGAGACATAAGTTTGATTCTTCTCTTACTCGCATTTCTATTTTTTATTTCATGTTGTTCCAATAACTTTTTAATTAATAACCCTTTTATTTATAAAATCAAATAATTATTACAAATATCATTATTTTTAGTAAATATATTTTTTATATGTGTAATATTTATTTTTCAATCCATATCATGAGTGTAGAAAATTTTAGTATTATATATTTTTACATGTGTATTTGAAATATTTCACATCTAAACACAATGATATTTGAAATAATTAATTGAAATATTTCACATATAAAAATATTTGAAATGTCATACCCACAATGTAGATGAAAAAAATCATATTTGAAATAATTATTTGATTTTATAATATTAGAAATCACCATACCCACAATATAGGTGAAGAAATTAAATATTTGACATATAAATATTATATATAAAGAAAAATATATCAAAAAAATTAGTTGATGTTTTTTAAAAATAAAATATATTTAACATGACGATAAATGTAAAAAATATATTTTATTATATAATTATTAATTTATTTATTAAATAAAGGAGTTATTAATTTCACATATTTTTAACATAATGATATATATAATATATTTTTATTATATAATTACATATTTATTATTTGGTTTTATAAATAAGATAATTATTAATTAAAAATTAAAAAACTTGAAAATAATATATTTATTAATTAAAATAAAAAAAATTTGAAACAACATGAAATAAAAAATAAAAATGTGCTTAGAAGAGGAATCAAACCTAGGACTTAAGGATGAAATCATTATTATTTACCCATCTAACCAAAAGAGCTAATGTATTAAAAATATTTAATTAAAAGAAAGTTTGAAACAACATGAAATAAAAAATACAAATGTGAGTAGGAGAGGAATCAAACCCGAGACTCAAGAACAAAACCACCAACATTTAACCATCTAACCAAAGGAGCTGATGTTTTAAAAGAAAACGCGTTGTTTCTCTCTTCAACATCAACCTATTTCCCTAAATTTAAGAAAAAATCAACTCAAAACTTTAAATATCTTTCAAAATCAGCATATATTACTAATTTACCCGAAGAGGATTGCCTAGCGTTGATCTATCAAAGGAATTTTGAATAGGGCACAAAAAAGGACTAAATTTGTAAGCATCTATATTCTTTAGTGACATTTTTGTAGTGGCTAAGATGTAAAGAAATTCCAACTTCAATATTCCAAATTTCATATAAATCCGCTGGCTTTACTGGTTTAGGTTTTAAAAGAAATTAACATGTAACAATGGGGAAATATCATATATATATATTCAAAATAAATTTGGTCATGGTTCATGTACTCAATTAAATTGATCTTAGCGGAGATAAAAAAAATTTAAAGTTACCTTCAATTAATTATGTCAATAAATATAATGAGAAAAAAATGATTTTAAACATTAAACTTAATAATATATTTCACACTAATTAAATTTAACCATGTGTAACTCTTCAAATATGGAGCTTAGAATATTGTTTTAAATGGAAATCTTTTAATTTTTTAAATAAAATATATTGGACAAAAATTCTTATTTTCATGAAAAGAAAGAAAGAAATTCGATTTTGGTGATAAAAGCGTACGACATGCGAATTACTTTAAAATCTAATGATTAAAAATGGAAAAGAAATGACATTAGCTTTCTCACTCCTCTAATCAAGTGTTAATCATTATATCTGTGATTTGTATCTTTGTATTTTCTTACTTTTTACTTTTAAGATATTTATGTTTATTATTAAATAACAAATTATATTTGTGTTGAAATTTTAATTAACAATTAAATCATTTCTATAAAACGTCTTATATTGGATAATAACATATATATTAAATTTATGTAATTTTAAATACGAATTCTAGTTATGGTATTTTGACGTTGTGTTCTTCTTTTCAAGAATAGTTTAGATTTGAATTATCGTAGGGGTTAATATTTGATGCATGAACTCCTTACAATTATCTTTTATTTTTTCTAATTATTATTAATTTTATTTTATTTCCTTGATTGATTTTTATTATGAATAACTAAATCTTGATTCTCGCTTTAGGTTGGTATTAATTTAAGTTGGAACTATGAGGCTTGAAATCATACTCACACTCTCTACTTCGGTATTAGTTAATTCTCTAATTTAGGAGATAGACTTGACCATCTCACATTGTCATTTTTGCATCAAATCGAGAAAGCCGTCCCTTGGTTCAGTGTTGAACAATATACTATTGGTGATTCGATACGTTCCATAATTGTCGTATTCGTTTCACCAAAGAACAAATTAATGTGATCAATTGAGTGAGTGGTTGGATTCATGCAGTTGACTTTGTTAACTTGAGTAAGGTCTTTCTAGCTTGCAAGGTTATCGAGGAATTAAATCGTGGAAGCTGCTTTCAAGGTTATTCACTTAACAACAGTTAATTGTTGGATTGTTCCTGTAGTTAATTTACATTCGGAAGGGCAGGTGGTCTAAAGTTGTTCCTTGATCACTATAATTGACTTATTGATTAGAGGAGAGAATCCATTGTCCAGGATCAATTCAAAATCGGAGTCAAAATAGCGCCTGAAGCTAAAGCTTCTGTTTTATTGGTTTATTCATATTTAATTTAGATTTGTTTATTTCCATTGCATTTTTTATTTAATTTATTCATTTATTTATATTCAACTTTAATTCTCTTTTTGTTTTGTACAAGTTGGCACAAGTTGTGAGCATGAATACTCCCTGCAACATGTCCTAGCTATAACTAACTATAGATTACTAATTTATATTCTGTTTAGGCCTAAAATTTTATATTTGATGGATTCGGCACCACATCATTAAACATAAAGTTTAATGATTTTAATTTTAATTTTTCTTATTAAATGTCATCATTCAATTCACCGATAGTGCATAAAATTATATATTGTCATTGCAACATATATAATTCCTAATATTAATATTTCAATTACTCTATTTGAAATTAATATTCAATTGTTTGAAATTTATATTATATAATACAAGTAGTTATATTAAGATTTGAACATAAAAATTAATTTGAATTGATGATTTAGCTTAAATGATTTATCCAAATTTACAAAGAGTATATTAACTTATAATATATTTTAATTATTATAATAATTCTATTATTATTGTTGCCTCTACAAAGGAGGTTGCTGAGATGAATCAACTTAGGGTTTGGTTGTAGTCAAAAAGTATTTTTCCACCCAAATATAAAAGTTAAGATTTAGGGTTTTAAAGTATAATTATTAAAATATAGACTATTTTGTATTTTATGTGTTATAATCATTATATCAAATCATTTAAAAATAATTTACTATTATTTTTATAATTTTAAAATATTACATGTGTCCTTAAATTTATAAATAATTTTAATTGCTTAAAATATTTAAAATGCATATTTCATGTATATAACTATATTAACATATTAACTTATTAGTACAATTACATTCAAAACATCCCAATAATTTTGATGAAAATCAATCATAATTGATAATCACTATATATGAGTAAGAATTACACGTGATTAAATTTAAATTAGAAATTATTATTTTTTTAAAAAAATACACACATATTAAAACACAAACATAAAATCAAAATTAACGAATTAACGAAGGTCTCAGTTCCCCATTGACTCTTAGTCTTAAAGCCAAAGAAAGATTAGAATTAGGCAGAATAGGAAAATGAATTGAGGTTGTGCATGAGGAGGAGGCAATCGTGTAGATGAAGATTTTATATTTGGCACCAGTATAGACAATGGTTAGACTTTTTCCCCCAACAATCAAATCATACCCAACAAGAAATTAACAATTGAAACGGCATCAAAGACCATTAACTTATTGTCAAAACTCAGACATGTGACTTCTGTCCCTAACAATCTACCTTAACCTAGGCCTTGTCTTTAGGTGTGTATGGTGTTCTGTCTTTGTTTCTGCACCTTATTGCACGCACTGTTGCAAGAACTAAAACTTGGATCAAAATTAAATTTGATATGGTGGAAGAAATCTTAACATTCCATCTCCAAAGACAGGGTTTTTTTACTAAAATAATACAAAAGAAATAAAAAAATACCAAAATAATATAAAAAAATTATTTACCAAAATGTACCCAAAAAAAAAACTGAAGGAGGGTAATGGAATGGCGGCACAGGTGGTGCCATTCCCATTGGCGGCACAGGACTAAAATGTAACTATCTGCAACTTCAAAGATCTGACATGTAAATTTATCATTTTAAATTTTGAAAGTGAATTGGTGCCGCCTGTGGGTGTGTCAGCGCCAAAGCTGAAACTTGGCCAATTGCCTTCTAAACCTTCCTTATTTATTATTTTCTTTTTATTCCCCCTTCAACTCACTTTTTTATTTAAAAAAGAAGCCCTCAACCTATTTTTGTAGTTAAATAAGCTCTTAATCTATGATTTTTACTCATAAAAGCCCTTTATTTTATTATTAAAGTAAATATATTTTACCTAAAGTAAAGCTATTTAAAAAAGTATAAACTAATTCGCATTTTATGTATTATTTTGGTAATTTGATGAGAATAGTTTATTAAATAAAAAAATTACTTTAATTAAATCTAATATCAGTTAAGTGATAATTAAGATACTTAGAATTCTAATTAAGTAATAACTCTATTTTACTTTAATAAAAGTAGCATCGTCAAATTTTTTAACTAATAACAATAATTTATAATTATAATTATCACAATATTTTTGTCTTTTTCCTATATTTTATGCTTAGAGTTCTATTTAAATAACAATTCTATTTTAAAATTAGCACAATATTTTTAATAATAATTGCAGTTTAAATTATAATTATTTGAAATTTATAATTCTCACAACTTCTATTAAATTATAATTATTTTTAAATTTATAAAGAGTATTTATATATAAAAAATATTTTTATTTAATTAAAAAACTTGAATTCTTATTATTTTAAATTCATCCAATTATATTCAATGATTTTATAGATTTATAATTTTATTAATTAATAAAATATTATGTTTTCTTTTAAGTAGAGCCTTTATAAAATATGACCAAATTAATTAATTTTACATTAATAAAAAGAAAATAATAAATAAGGAGGGCTTAGAAGGCAATTAGCCAAGTTTTAGCTTTGGCGCTTACACACCCACAGGGCACCAATTCACCTTCAAAATTTAAAATGATAAATTTGCATGTCAGGTCCTTGAAACTGTAGATAGTTACATTTTAGTCATGTGCCGCCAATGAGAATGGCACCACCACCGGTGCCGCCATCCCATTACTCTCCTTTAATTTTTTTTGGTATATTTTGGTAAATAATTTTTTATATTATTTTAGTATTTTTTATTTCTTTTGTATTATTTTAGTAAAAAACCCCAAAGACATATATATTGAGTAAATATATAAATATAGATTTAGGAAAATATGGAAAACCCTAAAAACTCTATAGGTAAAAGCCTGTAGGGACTCTCAGAAAATGAACTCTCTCCCTAAATTCAAGTCCAAGATTATGACATCTCTTCTGTTTCAACAGCAATGTTTTTGAAATACAACAACATAGAACAGTGGAATTTCATGAATTAGCTGTGATCCAATGAAAATCAAATAAGAGTCGGCTTTTTGTTTCTCAATATCACATCATATGATATCCTATCCAACAAAAACAACCTATGAATTATTATTTCATATTTTAACAGTGATTTTTCTTTCTTTTTTTTACTTTACAAACACAATGAAGAAATTGTCGTGTATCTATTTTTTGTTTTTTGTTTTAAAGATCAATTAATGATTAAGGACAAGTAGTGCTAGATTCGTTTTTAAAGCTTTTTTATTTTATTTTATTCTGCTGAAGATGTACAGGATCATAATCGTATATGGGTAAAGAATTGTTTTCCAAATAAAACTCTACTAATTGAGTATGGTATGAGATTGATTAGAAAAAAAAATTCTTTCCTTCTCTTAGAACAAAATATCCCATAGCTATTTTTTTTCTTTGGCTAATTTACGAAATAAGCCTGTAAAGTTTGTTATTTTATTTAGATAAGCCCTGATATTTTCATCACTCAAGTAAGTCCTTAAACATTAATTGGTGTTCGAATAAGCCCTTAACCTTTAAATGGCACCCAAATAAGCCCTTTATTCTTTTACTTGTATCCAAATAAGCTCTTAATTTATATATATACAAAATTCTTAATATCAATATTTTTTAAAATGAGCACTAATATCAACTGCTAGTAGACAGAAATGATCAAGAACTAGCTTTGAGGAAAGGTTAGCTTCATTCAACTCAATAAGATTACAAGCAATCTTTATAAAGTACTGTTGGTTTAGCTGAAAAACCAACCAACTACTGCTAACTAATTTGTTCTTTACAACTAACTCATAACAACAAGAACTAACAACTAACTAGTTGCAGAGCTAACTATACAACTGCTTTCTACACTCCCCCTCAAGTTGAAGGGTGAAAAATGCCTGTCACACCCAACCTGGACACCAGAAATTCATATTACTGCACACCAAGGTCTTTTGTAAAGATGTTTTCAAGTTGCTCTTTTGCAGAAACATGTCTAGTGTGCACAAAGCCCTGTTGTATTTTTTCTATAATGAAATGGCAGTCAATTCCTATATGTTCTGTTCTTTCATGATACACAGGGTTAGTTGCAATATGTATAGCCGCTTGACTATCACAAAACAACACAATAGGTTCATTGTTTAAAACAACATGTTCCTTCAAAATGCTATTAAGCCATACTATCTCAGCCGTCGTGGAAGCCATGCTTCTATAGTCAGCTTCTGCTGAAGACCTTAACATTGTACTTTGCTTCTTTGACTTCCAAGAAATCAAAGAAACTCCTAGCTTCACACAAAACCTTGTTATTGAACTTCTTGTCATTGGACATGCAACCCAGCCTGAATCACAGTAAGCTTTTTGACATACCGAACAACTCTGATGGCAGCGTCATAATGGGACTTCTATGTTCGTTACATAAATTGGCCTAAATGTTGAACAAAAAAAGTAATGTCTAGCCTTGCATGAGTCAGGTACAAAACCCTCCCAATAAGCCTTTGGTACAATGTCACATTTGTCATTACTTCATCATCAAGACCATTATGCCCCTTTTCATTATAGTTCAAAAAAGTCAGCTTATGATTTTGTTGTAGATGTAACACCCTAAACCCATCCTAGATGTTTTGATCAAATCTGGAGGAGTTACACCACTCGTAGAAAAAATTGATTTCAATAAGTGTTTAGAAAATACGAATATGGTGTACATTTGTTAAAAACTATTTGCTCGTTTATAGAAAACACTTAAGCAATTATTTGATTTGTGGCAGAAAAACATTTTCAGCGTTTTAGTTTTGAAAACCGAAATCCATTTTGTTGACCTGAGATTAATCATTGACGAACCAAACCAAAATTCCCAAAACAAGTTCAAAAAACATATTATAACGCCCCAAAAATGTATATTTTTGTTTGTAAAAAAATATGACATAAATATCTGTCTACTTCAATGGTTAAGTGTTCTAGGTGTGTGTATGAGGTCCCAAGTTCAAGCCAAGCTAAGCCTTTGGCAAAATTTTGGAATTTTTTCCTAATTAAAGCCTTATCCTTGTTCAGTGGGCTTAAGTTTAATTATTTGTAAAATCATATCAGAATGAGCCTATTGGTTCAAGTGGTAAAGGAGTTGGAGTGTTGGAGGTTTTATGTTCAAATCTTTGCGTGAGTGAGAATGTTAATCTTTTTACTTGGTTTCCTAGAAGAGTTGTGCAGAAGATGGATTTTGAGTAGTGGATTATTATTAGTGGGGTAGTTAAATGACAGAAGATAAGGGAGTTAACAAGATTATTTTTGTTCTTTTTTATTTTATTCCTTTCAAAATTCTTTTCTCTCTCTTCTCTCCAAAATTCTGATGTCGACTTTCTTCTTCACTTTTCTTCTTCGATTTTTCGCGATTTCTTGTTGGATTTTTCGCAGTCAATCAACGCTCTTGCGTTCGTGGCCCTTTTTCATTTGGTAAGTGATCTCTTTTGGCCTTTTTCCTTTGATTTGGGGTCTAGCAACGTTAGTTTATGGTAGTTAATCAATGTATCCTGTGTTTATGAGAAGATCAAGGTGCTGGGGTTTCCTAGTTGGCGCTTTTAAATGTGCGGATTAACGTTGCTCGACCTAAGGTAAGATTTTAGTCAATTTAAGTGGGTTGTCCATCACTTTTGGTTCGGTTTAATGTCATTCTAAGTGTTTAATTCCTGGTTCGTTTGGTCAATTTTAGGTATTGGAGTGCTTGGGTTTAGGGTTTAGGGATTCAGTGAAAAGCCGAAATTGCTTACTGTTTGGACAGCAGCAGTAGGCTAACTTTAAAAAATCACCATAAATTGTGGAAATCAAATTATAGGGTGAAAAAAATATGAGTTAAAGATATTTGAGTCTAATTTCTCATAGATGAAACGAAGTAAGCAAAAGAATTTCATATTAGGAGATATTTGAATTTTAGTGAGACAGGGTCAGAATGATTTCGGAATCCCCTATCCTGACTTTCGAAAATTATTAAAAATTGTATAAAATTAATTATGGTTTTGATTTTATATGTTTAAAATTCGTAATGAGTATTTTCAAGAGAAATAAATGAGAACATCATCTAAAATTTGTACAAGATAATTAATTTTTAGTGCAGAAAGGTTAAAACTGTCAGACAGCAGAACAGGGGAAATTTTAAAGAATAAACTATACTTATTGACTAAACCAAAAATTCTAAAAATTTTATGGTAAGAAGATATCTGAGTCTAGTTTCAAGGAAAATTTGCGGATCTTAATTCGAAATTCTGTAGCTTAAGATACAAATAATTTAGTAACAGTGACTCAAGTAGACCGCTTTGAATGATCATATAGGTAAATAGTGGAAACACATATGAATAATTATCTATCATGGGTTTCATTAAAATGGATCACGAGGCCAAGGCCAATTTGGGTCATGTGGGGCACACGGGCGTGTGGGCCCAAACGGGAGAACATCATGGGCTCGTAGGCCCATTTTCACAGTTTGACTGATAAGGTTGCACGGGTCGCCCAAGTCGACTGTGAACCTACTGTAGGGTCGGTAAGATTACCTAAATCCCTAATTGACTGAAATGACTGTATGACTGATATTATTAAGCATGATGATGTCCCACTAATTTGATGTTGTATACCCTATTTACATGCATGATATTATGTTATAGCATGTCATATTTGTATATTGCATTGCATTGGGTTGGGGATTATAATGTTCGGAGGAAGTGTACTGAAAGGCCTCGAGTCTAATTTACTTGCAGCTCAGCTGCAAACTACTATTTAGTGCCACATTCAGTACTATTTGGAGTGTAAGGATGGGTGAGTTGATTATATCCCCACATAGAGTATAGGGTTGGACGGAGATGGTGTGTAGAGACTAGATGGGTAGGATTTTTTGTGATTGTATATCTGTTACTGCTACTGATACTGTGATGGGCTAAGGCCCTACTGCATGACTGTTTTTGTACTGAGATGGGCTAAGGCCAAAACTGGACTGATACTGATACTGAAAAGGGCATAAGCCCAAACTATGATTATCTATTTACTATCTATTCATTTGTATGGGGATTACACACTGAGTTTACGTCAACTCACCCCTGCTGTTTAATCTGTACAAGTAATCCCCAGATACAGGTGGATCGGTGCGAAGGAAGACTTAGTGATAACCACACGACTTCTTTTACACTGTTTATTACCTATTTGTGATTTTACTTTTATTTGGGAGTATTTTGCTGTAATTATGGCCTTTACGGATTTTGGTTTAAATTTGGATTTTATACAGTTTTATGATTTAAATCTGCTAGTGTTAGGTAAAACTCGGGTTTTCAAATGAAATTAATGTTTTATCACAAATACGTAAACTGTTTAAAAGCTTTCGCAATAAAAAATGTTTTGAAACTGACTAGAGATTTCTAAATGAATAATGTTTTGAAAACAAATGACACGATTTGAAATTAACATAAGATATTGAAAAAAACGGTTAAATAGAAAAAGGGATTTAGCGACGACCTATTTTTTGAAAAGCACTACCATGTGACATCGTCAGATTCGGCTATAACGTCTAGGCCGGGTTTGGGGTGTTACACATATTACAGATTACAAACCTAAAATTCTGAAATAAAGGATTACGAAATAACCAGATTTTAAGTAAGTGCGAAAACAATCCGAGCTCTTACACACCGTCCGGTCATAAGTCAGAGGGTTACCTGAACAGTCAGAGATAAAACAAAGGGGTGAGCTATAAAGCTTAGTGAATAGCTAATATCAAACATAGATCGTAAAAAGCACAATATACAAATCAAAGTAACGCAGAGAATTTCGTAATGATCATAAAACCAGGACAAAGTAAATGAGAGTATCACAGGGGTTTTCATAATTATCATATAAACATAATAGAGAATGCATGACTATGCCAATGTGATATTTTTCAAGAAATCAAAATGCATATTTTTTTTAGAAAACATCCTACCCAACTCCGTTACACACCTAAATAGAGTTCCCAATAACTCATCCAACCAAATGACACCAACAGATGATTGTAAATAGTGCCACCAGAATTGTAGTTAAAACTGCCAGATCAGATATATGTGATCAAGCCACTATGTTGCAGCCGAGCTACCAGAATGATAAGCATGTAAGAATGCTATAGTACAATAGCAGAATCAGAAGGCATGGGAGTCCACGCTTTGTAGAACACATTTTTCAAACCTCAATGAATCATATCAGTTTTTCCATGGAGTCACATGCATGGTTATATAACAGAATCGGTATTAAAAACCCCAACATATTCAGATGTCACATGTTCTCATCCAATATAGTAACACAAAAATGAACCATCAAAATTAACAGATCACATATCATACCTGAATAAATCACACACCTTAAACATATCCCAAATGAAAACACATTATACGCTAACAGATCACACTTACTTAGCTTATATCATATCAGACATACATAAAGATAACAAATTATACACTAACAGATCATCAAATAAAAATTTTTATAGCTTAATCCAGATTATATGGACTCTACAGAAGGCCTACGTTCGACCCAAACGACGTTTATGGCCCTAGGAAAAAATTCAAAACTTTGGTCCACACGCTCGTGTGGCTCACACAACCGTGTAACTCAAGTCAGAGAGTTTCACAATCAAACACACGACCTAGTACATGTCCGTGTGACTCAAGTCAGAGAGTTACACAGTTTGACACACGACCTAGCACACACCTATGTAGGTCAAAAAATGCCACACACGATCTGTCACACAATCCTGTGGCAATGACAGTCCTAATTTTGGCTTTCACCATTCATTGATTTCTCGGGTTTCCATTACACACTTGATATGATTTCAATGTAGAAACAACAATGATGATCCCAAAACCTAAAAACGACATTCACACGATAGATCAGACGATTTATTTGCAATCAAATCACTAAGACTAACATCAAAAACCGAAGTTACGTCGAAGAACTTTCGACTCAAAACCCCAAATCAAAACTTACCTAGCAAACGAATAAGCAAATACGCAATTCTTAAATCATTAGAGGAACGTTAAATGTCGCTCGATCCTCTCTTGATTTAGCCAAATCAATTAAACCAACTTTCAAAGTAGAATCAACCCTTGCAATGCAACCTCAAAAATCAAACAGAGCAAATTCACCATACTAGCAATATATACGGAGTTGTACTCTTACCGAAACTATGAATTAAACCAAGAAGGAGAAGTCAAACCCCGTACAAAATCAATTTAACGTAAGATAGTAAGAGGAAAAGGTAATTTAAGGAGAAGAAAGCAAAATAAAGTGAAAGACAATAGAGAGGAAACAACAGAAACAAAAAAAAGGGATACGAACGTGAAGGCGGAGGAAATTTTGGGAAAAAATTAATTAACTTAAAAATAAAAACTACCTCACAAGGAAGCATAAATAAAAAAAATTCTTATTGCTTTCTCAGATACTCAAATACAAGACCAGAGGGTAATTTGAAATATTACCACTAAACCACTAGGCTTATCAATGTCATCAATTAAGTGAAAATAATATAAAAACCAGACACTAAAGAATAAGGGTTTAGAGAAAAGTAGCAAAAAAAATTCAAAAGAAAGGGTTCGAACCCAGAACCTCGCACACACAAATACAACATTTTACCAATGAACTAGATTAGTTCACTTGCCATAATTTCAAAATCTTAGCACAAACTCAGAATGTAACGACTCTTGGTTTCACTAACCCCAATTATTCCAACCCGAATTTTGGGATGTTACAGCAAAGGTGTAACTGCCACCTGACCTCATTCAAGTCTCATGTCTGTTATTAGCTCAAGAGCATATTTATGCTAATTTGACACAATGCCATATTCTGATCTCATTATCTCAGTACCAAGAAAGTACTTAAGATCCCTCAAGTCCTTCGTCTTGAAGTATGATGTAAAATGCCCTTGAGCTCTGGATAAGATCATTATCAACTATCAACGCAAAAAACCAAACAATCAACTTATCTTTATGTACTTTAGTAAAAAAAAAAGAATAACCATGCTTGCTTTGTGAATATCCACTATATAAAAGAGCTTCGGTCAGCTTTAGGTTCCATTGTCTATAAATCTACTTTAGTCAATAGAGAGCCTTGAGTAATTGACATATTCTAGTCTCCTCTTAATTGCGAAAACCCTCTCCCTTTAGAAGAGTCATATAAACCCCTTCATATAAATCACCCTAATTGTACACATCCATTTGAAACAATGGCCAACCAAAACGAGTTCCAAGAGCAATAACCATTTGTATGGTAACTTGTTCCATGGCCTTGATCCATCTTTTATCCTTAATTGCCTCACTATAAGTTTAAGGTTCAAAAATATGGGAAATAGATGCAACAAAAGATTGAGCACAAAGAGGTAAATGATGGTAAGATAAGTAATGATCATGGTTTCCCTTGGATTATGTGGGGTTTCCAGATTGTAAATGGAAATCCCTCTTGGGTCTCCGCACCTAGTGCCTATTCTAATACCAAAATTCAAGCATCATAAGCACCCTTGGTGATCATGGTTGCATCATTAAATCTCTTCATGAAATCATGAAAGGGTTCACTTTCTTTTTTTCGAATAGACATAAAGTAAGTTGGGGACTGCTGTGGGGTTTTATTGGTAAAAAAATTGCTCATGAGTAACCTTTGCATTTCATAGCACTTAAGTCTCCAAGAATATCCATATGGTTGTTGTAATGAGTTAGGTGATCTTTCAAGTTTTCAGTACCAATGTAAGTCAACTTAGGAAACTTAAAAGAATCAGATAGATTATATGTCAACACGGAAGGAGCTAAGGGTTCATTAGTATTGCTCTAAAAAAGTTCATCAGACTTAGAACCTTTAGCCTCTTATAAAAGTTTCAATTTAAATGTTGCAATCTACTCTTCAATAGAAATAACCTTGTTTTGATATTCCCATTCCAAAAAGTTGATATTTTAAATGTCTTGTAGAACCTTGTAGCGACGTAAAAATTTTGGTTTGAGGTCGCTAAATTGTGGCGATTTATTAGGAAATTGGAAATTGAAATTTGGTTTTAAAATAAACCGGGAGTCGCCACCGATCTTTTTTCTATGTGTGATCGGACACCTATTAGATTTTTCTTTAAAAAAGAGGAAAAGGCCGAGTTAAGGTCTACGTTAAAAGTCAGAGAAAAATTAGGGTTCGGGAGTCGGTTACGCGCGAGGAAGGTATTAGCACCCTCGCGACGCCCAAAATTGGTATCTTATAAACAAGTGTTGTCTTAATTTTTAAAATTGCAAGTTCAAAGTAACATTGAATCGTGATCCGATCAAATCATGAGAAAATTTTAAGTTTCGTTTTCTTTTGAGAAGGATATACCGTTTTAACACGAGTCGATTGATATTCACCCAACATAGCGATGAAATCGATAACATAATGTTTAAATCAGTACGTTGCCTTGCTTATTGAAATAAATAAAAACATGAATAGATATTTTAAAATAATGAACAACGGGGTAATATATAAAAATGGGCAGGAAACGAAAGATAATAGTCGGAAATACATCAATGCACATAATACATACGACAACAATATTAAAAAAAATGACAATGCACACGATATTAAATGTAACAATAGTATCAAATACGAGAACACAATGAATATACATATAAAAATAATTAAGAGTATGTACGTAAAATATATATATTTATATATAAATAGTAATAGTGTTAGAAATATACTATATATAGTGTTTGAAATATATACATAAGATAGTAAAAAGGTATACGTAACTTGTATTATTAAAATATGTACATAGGGTAATATATACAAAAATTTAACTAATAATATTGAAAATACATGTTCATAATATATATAAAGCATATATATAATATAATATTAAAACATTTTACATAATATATACACATATGATTTTCAGGTTAAATACATATTTGAGTACTAACATTACATAAATATACTTATATATATAATATATTAAAGTTATGTACATATATAATAAATACATGAACAATACCACATTCAACATGTATATAATATATAATTAAAATGATAATACATACAACATATAAATTACATAACAAAACATGCACTATGATTATAATAATAATAAATAAGATAATATTGAACTAAGAAGAAACAAACACAACATTCATGAAATATTAAATAAAGTGGGATAAAAAATATTGAATATTAAGCAATACATATATACATACACATATGAAGCAAAAATAAAAATATTAACACATAATAATAATAATGATAATAATAACAATATTAATGATATTAATAATTCAAAATAGTGATGATATTTAATAAAAAATAACAAAAGAGACGAAGAAGGACTAAAATTAAAACAATAACGAAGTTATGGGGTCAATTTAAAAAGGAAATAAAGAGGAGGGACTTAATTACAACACGCGCGTAACTAGGAGGGTCAAAAGCACAATAAATCCAGATGTTAAAACGCTGCGCAGCGTGGGGGACCAGAACGAAATCGGGGCAAAACAGCAGGGCCGAATTTAAAATATAAAAAACTTGATTATAAAACGTTGAAAAAGCGGAGGGGCCAACTGCGCAAATAGCCCCTCCCTTAAAAAACACGCGGATCCCCTGGTCGGACGGGTCGGGTCGACCCGGCCCGCATCAAAACGGCGTCGTTTTCTGCTTTAAGGGGGGGTCCAAAACGGTGCGTTTTGGACCCCTATATAAGCCAAATTTTTTTGTTTTTTTTCATTTGAAACAGAAGAAAGAAAAAAAACAGAAGAGGAGGGAGAGAAAAGAGGGAACGGGAAAAGAAGAGAGGGGAAGGGGGAGCTCCGGCCATGGGGCCGGTCACCGGACGGCCGCCGGAGGTCCGCCGGCGCCGGCACCGGCCACTGTGAACGGTGGCCGGAGGGGTAAAAATTCTAAATTTTCTTCTCTTTTTTTTTTTTGCTTTTTATTATTTATATTATATTTGTATATCTAAGTAAAAAAGAAATTGGATTTTTGCGCGTAAATCGAAAAGAAACAAAACGGAAAAAATCAATAATCACCTCAGTTTTAACTTTTGATTTTTAAAACCTCGTATCTTCTGATTTGGTGCAATGTTTTGATTTTGCGTTTGAAATTGATTTTGTATGCTTGCTGCTTTGAAGATTAACCACGTTTCTGTTTTAATTTTCTTTCTGGAGCAAAAAAATCTCCAAACCCCCCCTTTTACAGAAATCCAAATCGGCTTTTATAGCCTTTACAATATTTTATTTAATATTTGTTGTCTTGTCTCTTTTCTGGTCTTGCAGGGTATGGAGGTGCCAGGCATGTGGGGATGGTGTTGGCAGAAGCATGGGGCGTGGGGCGTGGTAGCCGACGTGGTGGTGTTCGGCGCAAGTGGGCAAGTGGGGGTAGGTGGCTAGGGTTAGTGGGATTAGGGTTTCTGAATGCTGAGTTTAGGTTAATGGGCTGGGGTAGTTGGGCTTCGGGTTTATTGGGTTGTTTGGGCTTGGTTTAGGATGAGATGGGTGTGGGGTTTAAGTAGGTTTAGTTATTGGGTTTTGGGGGTGGCCCAAAATTGGCCTGTACAGCTGCCCCTCTTTGCTCATTGTCGTGTAACGGGAATGGAGCAAAGACATAATGAAAGGCCAATTTTGCCTGGTCTTGCTGGGTCTTGACTTCATTGGTACTCTTCTAGTTCAGATAATCTTCTTCCAGTCTACTGCATCTTGTAGCTTTAGATTCAATCCACTACATCTTCTGACATATGCCTTGTAGCTTCGATCTACTCCAATGTAACTTCAAGGATATGAGATTTGTGGCTTTGATCTGTTCCATGCTGCTTCAGAAAGATGAGGTCTACAGCTTTAATCTGCTCTTCTATCGTTTCTGTGAGATGAAATTTGCGATCTTCTCTTCTGTAACTCTAGCAAGGCAAGATCTGATATTCTCGATCAGCTCCACTCTGCAACTTCAGGGAGTCAAGACTTGCAACTTTTGACCGGCTCCACTGCAGCTTCAGGGGGACCAAGTATGGTGTGTTTCATCAACTTCAATCTTTATTCTTACTTGGCATGTGATCTTGAGCCCAACTCATTTCTCGCAATATGAATTGACTCTTTAAAAACAGACATTAAAAACAAAAACTAAAGATATCTCAACATGTGAACTGAGGCTCAACTCACTTTTCGCAATATGAGTTGATTTTTTTGACAACAGAAATTGAAATTACCTCAGCGTGTCCTAAGGCTCAACTCATTTCTCGCAATATGAGTTGAATTTTGAAAAGCAGAAATTGAAAATACCTCAACGTGTCTTGAGGCTCAACTCATTTCTCGCAATATGAGTTGAATTTTGAAAACAGAAATTGAAATTACCTCAATGTGTCTTGGGGCTCAACTTATTTCTCGCAATATGAGTTGATTCTTTCAAAAACATAATGACGAAAACAGAAATGGAAAATACCTCGGTGTGACCTGAGGCTCAACTCACCTCTCGCAATATGAGTTGATTTTGAAAACAGAAATTGAAATTACCTCAGCGTGTCCTAAGGCTCAACTCATTTCTCGCAATATGAGTTGATTCTTTCAAAAACATAATGACGAAAACAGAAATGGAAAATACCTCGGTGTGACCTGAGGCTCAACTCACCTCTCGCAATATGAGTTGATTTTGAAAACAGAAATTGAAATTACCTCAGCGTGTCCTGAGGCTCAACTCATTTCTCGCAATATGAGTTGATTCTTTCAAAAACATAATGACGAAAACAGAAATGGAAAATACCTCGGTGTGACCTGAGGCTCAACTCACCTCTCGCAATATGAGTTGATTTTGAAAACAGAAATTGAAATTACCTCAGCGTGTCTTGAGGCTCAACTCATTTCTCGCAATATGAGTTGATTCTTTCAAAAACATAATGACGAAAATAGAAAAGGAAAATACCTCAGCATGTCCTGAGGCTCAACTCACCTCTTGCAATATGAGTTGATTTAGAAAACAGACATAAAAACAAAAATTGAAAGTGACTCAACACGTGAGCCAAGGCTCAACTCACCTTTCGCAATATTAGTTGATTTTTTTGAAAGTAGAAATTGAAAATACCTCGGCGTGCCCCGAGGCTCAACTCACCTCTCGCAATATGAGTTGATTTTTGAAAAACAGAAATTGAAATTACCTCAGCGTGTCCTGAGGCTCAACTCACCTCTCGTAATATGAGTTGATTTTTGAAAAACATAAATTGAACAGGAATTGAAAATACCTCAACGTGTCTTGAGGCTCAACTCACCTCTCGCAATATGAGTTGATTTTCTTGAAAAGCAGAAATTGAAAATACCTCAATGTGTCTTGAGGCTCAACTCACCTCTCGCAATATGAGTTGATTTTTTTGACAACAGAAATTGAAATTACCTCAGCGTGTCCTGAGGCTCAACTCACCTCTAGCAATATGAGTTGATTTTGAAAAACAAAAATTAAAAGGCTTAACTCACTTCTCGCAATATGAGTCAATTTAAAACATAAACTAAAAATACCTCGGCGTGCCCCGAGGCTCAACTCACTTCTCGCAATATGAGTTGATTAAAAATACCTCAACGTGTCTTGAGGCTCAACTCATCTCTCGCAATATGAGTTGATTTTCCTTGGAAAGCATGAATATCAAACATCAAAATACCAAAACCAGTCCTTTGGTAGAACTCGGGTTTTTTTTCCTTTGATTCAGTGCGACTCTCATTCAAGATTTCTTGCTTTACTGGATTATCTGTATATGCCATGCATGATGTCATCATGATATGCACATGTTTGTCTTAAATGCCTTTATGCCTACATGATTATGCAGTGCTCCTTAAGCATATTGATCGTATGTCATTTTCGCCATGATTGTTGAGGATCTGCGTTCATCGCTTTGATTCTCGACCTTCTCTTCAGGCCTCATACCTGTCTTCGAGCTTTACGAGTAATCGACGTTTCTCAGATATCACCCTTTTGCCCTTGGTTAAACTTTGTTCTTGCTTTGAAGATCTTGCACTTATCAAATACTTATCCGGGTAATGCTTGACATTTCTTTTGTTTAGAGTATGTCATTTCACCATTTATCATTAAATAAACACATAATTAGATGCATGAAAATGGTCAAGTAGGGACAAAAAGGATATCTCATATTCCTTTATTTCAAATGTGGCAAACAAAGAAAGTTAACCAATGAGAGTAAAAATGTCAAAAAGAAAGAAAAGGTCGTATTCAACGGATACAAATGCTCTAGATATTCAACACATGAACTCTTCCACGTTCCTCAATCAATAATCTTTTCGAGCATGGCTTCTTGCGTAGAAAATTTCGAGCTTTCAGAAGTGCTTCAAATACTGTAGTCTCACTACTTGACCTATCGTTCGACCGCCAGGTTTGTTTCATTAGGACGCCCTCTCGGGTTTTCATCCTAATCTTTTTGTACTAATCGAGACGCCCTTTTCGGGTTTTCGCCCTGATCCCCTTTTTCTTTTTTTGTTCTTTCTTTCTTTCTTTTTTAAATTCAACCTTTTTTATGTGCTTTTTTTTAAGATGCCCTTTTCGGGTTTTCATCTTAAGCATGATATTTCTTCACCGCATCTGAATTCACCGGATTCGGTAACTCCTTCCCATCCATCTCGGTAAGGATTAAAGCTCCTCCTGAGAATGTCTTTTTTACAACGTATGGTCCTTCCCAATTTGGTGCCCATTTTCCTCGCAGGTCTTTTTGTATTGGGAGAATCTTTCTCAGAACGAGTTCTCCTTCATGGAACTCTCTTGGTCGTACCTTCTTGTCATGGGCTGCGATCATTCTCTTTTGGTACATTTGCCCATGACAAATTGCCCTTAGACGTTTTTCTTCAATGAGGTTCAACTGATCATATCGAGCTCGAACCCATTCTGCTTCTTCTAACTTTGATTCCATCAATACTCGCAGAGAGGGGATCTCAACCTCGATAGGTAGCACAGCTTCCATTCCATAGACTAGAGAGAAAGGAGTTGCTCCCGTAGATGTTCGCACAGATTTGCGATATGCAAACAAAGCAAATGGAAGTTTCTCGTGCCAATCTTTATATGTCTCAGTCATTTTCCCCATGATCCTCTTAATGTTCTTGTTAGCTGCTTCAACAGCCCCGTTCATCTTTGGGCGATAGGGCGAGGAATTATGATGCTTTATTTGGAACTGCTCGCACACTTCTTTCATCATCTTATTGTTCAGATTCGTGGCATTATCTGAGATGATTCTTTCAGGCAAACCATATCGGCAAATGATTTCCTTTTTCAAAAACTTGCACACTGCAGTCTTCGTCACATTGGCAAACGAAGCGGCTTCAATCCATTTTGTGAAGTAATCGATAACCACAAAAATGAATCGATGTCCATTTGAAGCTTTTGGAGAAATTGGCCCTATGACATCCATGCCCCACATAGAAAAAGGCCACGGAGAAGTCATGACATGAAGGGGTGAAGGGGCTACATGAATTTTATCGCCGTAGATTTGACATTTGTGGCATTTTCTGGCAAAATTGATGCAGTCACTTTCCATTGTCAGCCAATAATAACCGAGTCTCATGATCTTTCTGGCCATATTGAAACCATTGGCATGCGTTCCGCAAATTCCCTCATGGACCTCTTCAAGTATTTTTCTGGCTTCAACATCATCCACACATCTCAAAAGCATCTGATCCTTTCCTCTTTTGTACAGGATATCCCCATCAAGAACAAATCCCGCTGCCATTCTTGTAATTGTTCTTTTATCGTTCTCATTCGCTTGTTCGGGATACTTTTGATTCTTGGTATATTCTAAGATATCATGGAACCAAGGCCGTCCGTCTACTTCTTTCTCAATGCTACAACAGTGTGCAGGGACCTCGTATATGCTCATTTTGAGGGGCATTATTTCTGCTTCTCTACTTGCTTTGAACATTGAAGCCAAAGTGGCTAGGGCATCAGCCAGTTGGTTCTCTTCTCGTGGGAAGTAATGAAAAGTTATTTCTTTGAATTCCTTGATCAATCCAGCTACTAAATCGCTGTACTTAATCAATTTTGAGTCCCTCACTTCCCATTCTCCACGGATTTGGTAAATCACTAGGGCTGAGTCCCCGTACACCTCCAAGATCTCGATGTTTCGTTCGATAACTGCACGAAGCCCCATGATACAGGCCTCATATTCTGCGATATTATTGGTACAGAAGAAGTTCAGTCTTGCAGTGAACGGATAATGATTCCCGTCTGGTGATACCAGGATTGCTACAATTCCATGCCCTAAAGCATTTGACGCACCATCGAAGCACATCTTCCATGACTTCTCTTTTGATGACTCGGATTCTATTTTTGTGATGCACATTAAGTCTTCGTCTGGGAAATCGAATCTTAAAGGCTCATATTCCTCTGTCGTTCGAGTTGCTAAGAAGTCAGCTATTGCGCTCCCTTTTATCGACTTCTGACTTACATAGGCAATGTCATATTCCGAAAGGAGGATCTGCCATCGTGCCATTCTTTCTGATAGTGCCGGCGATTCCATCATGTATTTTATTGGGTCCAGCTTTGAAATTAGCCATGTCGTGTGATACAACATATATTGTCTGAGTCTCCGAGCTACCCAAACCAGAGCGCAACAATATTTCTCAATGGACGAATATTTTGCCTCATATTCAGTGAACTTTTTGCTGAGGTAGTAGATCGCCTTTTCTTTTCTCCCTGACTCATCATGTTGCCCCAGTACGCAACCCATTGAGTTTTCAAACACGGTCAGGTACAAAATTAAGGGTTTTCCAGGGGTCGGTGGTACTAGCACAGGAGGATTAGACAGATACCGTTTTATCTTATCGAAGGCCACTTGGCACTCCTCGTTCCATTCTCCCGGGTTATGTTTTCGAAGGAGTCGAAAAATTGGGTCGCATTGGTTGGTAAGTTGAGCGATAAATCGGGCGATGTAATTTAATCTCCCTAAAAATCCTCTAACTTCCTTTTGTGTGCGCGGAGGTGGTAATTCTTGGATGGCTTTTATTTTATCTGGATCAACTTCAATGCCTCTCTCGCTGACAATGAAGCCAAGCAATTTTCCTGAGGTAGCCCCAAACGTACATTTGGACGGATTGAGCTTTAGCTGAAACTTTCTCAGTCTGTCGAACAACTTCTTCAGGTTCGCTACATGCTCTTCTTCCCCTCGGGACTTAGCATCATATCATCGACGTAGACCTCTATTTCTTTATGCATCATGTCATGGAATAACGTCACCATAGCCCTCTGATATGTTGCCCCAGCATTCTTTAACCCAAATGGCATCACCTTGTAGCAGAATGTTCCCCACATTGTTACGAAGGTAGTTTTTTCCATATCCTCAGGGGTCATCTTGATCTGATTATACCCCGAGAATCCATCCATGAAAGAAAACAATGAATGTTTTGCTGTGTTGTCCACCAACGTGTCAATATGTGGCAAGGGAAAATTATCTTTTGGGCTTTCTCGATTCAGGTTACGGTAATCCATGCACATTCGTACTTTTCCATCTTTCTTTGGTACCGGGACTATGTTAGCCACCCATTCTGGATATTTGGAGGCTTGTAAGAAGCCAGCGTCAAATTGCTTCTTGACTTCCTCTTTTATTTTCAACAGCATTTCGGGTCTCATCCGTTTTAATTTTTGCTGGATGGGCTTGCATTCTGGCTTCAATGGGAGCTTATGGACCACTAAATCTTCATCTAGCCCTGGCATGTCCTGGTATGACCACGCGAAAACATCTTTGTATTCGCGGAGTAAAGTGATCAAACTATGCCTGGTACTTTCTGAAATAGAAGTCCAATCTTCACTTCTTGTTTCCTCTCTTCAGTGCCCAATTTATTGTTTCCACAGATTCTTCATGAGGCAGAACCTGTTTATCCTCTTGTTCCACCATTCTTAACAATTCAGGAGACGAGACATAATCTTCAGCATTTTCTTCGGCTTCAAATTCTCCTAAGCAAACAGCCTTCTCAAAATCAATTTCAAGATTCGTAACGGGCTTATTCATGTCGTCAATATCTGAGCACCTAAAAGTTGAATGGAAAAGGAAGCTATAGGGGGACATCCAAGTATTGGAAACAACAAACAAATGTTATGTCATGGCAAAAAGGCAAATGTAAGGATAGGCTATGAAACGAGAAAATGATTATGAAATTAGTGATAATGCGAAAAATCGTGACAAAATGCATCTTCATTGATATTCATTTAAATGATAAAGAGCGAATGCAAACTCTTACAAAAGAATTCTATTATATCTAAGGACACAATAGAAGGTTGATGTTTAGCATTACTCTGAAGGCTTATAAACTACAAGAAGCTCCTCAGCAATCCAATTGTTCAACATGAAACCAGGAGGGCAAGGGCGTATCCTCGAGACATCTTTACTTGCACCAGCTTCTTTGTCAATGACATTTATACTGACATTCTGAAAATCCCTTTCAATTAATCCCAGCATGTTTCGTAGATCATCTTGTCCAGGGTACATCATTCCCGCAGATGTAAATGTTTTTGACAAAGGAGGGTACTCTATTGGTTCCTATTCTGGTTCTCGGCCCGAAGTTCTTGCAATTCTTCTCTCTTGATCCTTCTTCCACTGTCTTCTTCTTTGGTGCATGTCAGGCTGGAACCCCAAACTGTATCGGGCCTTGTGGTGCACTGGCTTTAAAGCCCTCACTATTCCTTGCAGATGTCTCCCTAAACCTCTTCTCGCACGAGCTCCCCTTCATATGGTCAACTTGACACCCATTCTGGTATTTCTCGACAGTTTTGGCATCGGAATTCTATTTCCCTCAGCGACGAAAGTGGCATTGATGAATTCAAGGGATCGAAAGGAACATTCCACTGCGTCCTTGCTTACTTCCAGGTATGGCGCATCAGCAGAGATAGATGCGACGATGTCTTCTTCGCCCTCGACTGTGACCAAACAGCCATCCATGATGAATTTCACCTTTTGATGGAGGGATGATGGGACTGCTCCAGCAGAATGAATCCAAGGTCTTCCCAAAAGGCAGTTATAAGAGGGTGTAATGTCCATGACTTGGAATTCGACCTCATAGATGTAGGGGCCCACTTCTAAAGGGATTTCGATCTTTCCCATGACTTCGCGCTTCATCCCGTCGAATGCCCATACCATGGAATGACAGGGCTTTAAGTAGGACAAATCCATCGGTATTCTGGAAAGTGTAGCCAATGGCATAACATTTATCGCTGACCCATTATCGATGAGTACGTTCGGTATTATGTAGCCCTTGCAGCGGGTCGTGATATGCAGCGCTTTCACCGAGCCTCTACCGTTTGGTGGTATCTCATCATCACTAAAAGAGATGAAGTTGTCCGCATTCAGATTGTTTACCCACCTATCAAGCTTTTCGACAGATGTGTTGTTGGCCACGTAAGCTTGATTTAACACCTTCAATAAAGCGTTCCGGTGTGGCTCTGAATTTAATAGTAGAGATAGAACTGAGATTCGTGCTGGCTGCTTGCTAGATTGTTCCACCACACTATATTCGCTGTGCTTAATAAATTTCAAGAATTCTTGAGCTTCTTCCTCATTCACAGGCTTTTTAGTTTCTTGCACGGGTGGAATTTCTTGCTCGACTTCGACCTCGTACATCACTGCTTTCCCTTTTTGCTTCGAGTCGCTACTTTTCTTTACCGGTTCAACTTCTTTAGAATAGTATCGTCCACTTCGAGTAAAATGACCTACCTCCCCAACATCTTCAGTTATGGCTTTGGACTTTTCAACTTCCGGTGTAACGATATTAACATCATATTTCCACGGTACTATTTTGTTGTCCTTATACGGGAAAGGATATGGTACTTCAATTACCATCTTTGGTTTCAATGGCTCTCTCATCGCGTCGTAATAAATTACCAACGGTCGATCAGCACTATAAGGGGGCCCTGATGATTGGCTATCAGAGACGCATACTTCTCTTTCGTTGGCATCTTCACTCTTGTTAAGGACCTTGATCTCCTTATTATCCATCCGGTCTTGAAGTAGCCTTTTAAAGTCCTCACATGACTGAATGTCATGTCCAACAATCCCATGAAAATTGCAAAAACATTGACCTTCTTCTCCAAAAATTCTATCAGAGTGACAGAGCAATCCTTTCTTAACCAATACCTCCCAGATTTTCTGTAGAGGCGTCCTTATTTCTGATACACATCTTCTGACCTTCCATTCATCCTCTTTCCCTACTGTGCTCACATTCCCTTCGGTATGGTTAGGGAACGGGTTCCCCGTGGCGTTACTAGCACTATCGAATTGTAGGATACCCGCGTCAATGAGTCCTTGAACTCTCCTTTTAAAGCGAGACAGTTCTCAGTAGAGTGCCCTTGGTTCCCGCGTGGTATGCACAACTAGCGTTTGGATCGTACCACTTTGGTTATGGAGGTTTAAGGGAGCCATGTAATGGGGAGAAATTAGCTGTTTTTCTAAAAGTTTTGGGTACAATTCCCCATACGACATAGGGATGGGGGTAAATTGCGGTCTCTCGGGATTATGCCTTGATTGGCTTTGGGCGGGTACCGTGTTTTGTGGGAAAATGGTGACGAGTCTTTGGTTGTTCGTGGCGTATACGGGGCAGGATGGATGTGGTGCTTGGTAGTAAGGGGTTTGAGGGGGATAATAAGAATTCGGGGGTGGATAATTTCGAGGTCGGGGTTGGTTAGGATACGAATTGGGAATGTAACGACTCCCAGTTCCCACCATGTGGGCTTCTGGCTCTTTCTTCCTTAAGGGTGTTGCTTTTCTTGAGCCTTCTGATCCTTCCATTCTACCGCTCTTGACGGCATTCTCTATGAGTTCACCGGATATTACAATATCCGCAAATCTTTCGTGGCACTTCCCACTAATTTGTCATAAACGGTGCCTTTAAAGTATTGATAAATAGAACGGTTATCTCCGTTTTTGTTAGTGGGGGTTCCACTTGAGCTGAGACGTCTCTCCTTCTCTGCGCATACTGTCTAAAGGTCTCTGATGGCTTTTTCTCCATCATTTGCAAGGTCATACGGTCTGGCACCATATCCGATACATGCTTGTACTGTTCGCAAAATGCTGACACCAAGTCCTTCCAGGATCGAATCTTTTCTCTACTAAGTTGATTGTACCACCGAAGAGATGTCCTGTTAGACTATCTTGAAAGTAATGTATGAGTAGTTTATCCTCGTTCACATAACCGGTCATTTTTCGACAGAACATAATGAGATGTGCTTTTGGGCACCTTGTCCCATCATACTTCTCAAATCAGGCACTTTGAACTTCGGGGCAAAATTAGATCAGTACCAAACTGAGTTCCTTGGCACCTAGTGCGGAGAAGACTTCAGCGCCTTCTATTGCTTTGAGTCTTTCCTCTAGACTCCTATATTTGCGTCATGGTTATCCAATTTCAACTTGGCTACCTCTGCTGGGTCATCCAGATCTGGAACTAGTGGATTGCAGGACTAGCCCTGGGTTCGATGCTACATTCCTTGCCCCAAATTAGTGGGTGGAGCAGGATGTTGTTTTAGGCCTGTAGGTTCCCTTTGGGGTATCCTCGTTGCATTGCGTGGACATGAGGTGGAGTAAATCCCGGGAGATAAAGTGGGTCTTGATTAGCTCTTGTATGAGGTGGCTCTACGACTTCGGGACTCTACATAGGTCCTTTCCTTGGACCAAAGTGGTCATCATCTCCATCATTTTAGCCATATGATCTCTTTGCTCGAGAGATTCCTCTCGAGTTCTCACCATTAGGTCTCTCGTCTCTTGTTGCGATTTGGCCAGTTGCTCTTGTAATTTCTTTTGAGCCCTTTCCATCCTTTCAATTCTCTCATTGAATTCATTCTCCATTACTCTAGCTTGTCGGTGCGTTTTATACGGATGACGTGGTTCCAGTCTTGAAGTCTTGCAACTGCGAATTGTACGTTTTAACCTCAGCGAACGAGTATGGGATATGCAATGAATGAATTGATGCATGAATGTCAAATGAATGTTAGTTATGAATGAAATGCAAGAAATTGGTGTTGATTTCAAGATAGCCCCATATTTAGGCATTTCATTTATCAACATAGTCTATTACACAAAGTTCTCATTTTTCCAACAGTTACACAAATTTCCTAGCCAGATTGCCTTGCTTCTTCACTTGCTCTAAAAACTCTGATATGCTCGATCTTTGGCTCGGAGAGAATTGGCAACTGAGAACTTCGGCTTCATCTGATAATTGAACAACTTGCATAGCCGCTTTACGAATTTCATTGATCAAAAGTCAAGTTGCATTTCTTTTTCTTTGAGAGTTCCTTCATACGCGTGAATGTCCCTATCGTACTGCTCACTCTTTTCTTCTAGAGCCTTCAAGAGGATATCTAATTGTTGTTGACGAGATTGCAGCACATTTTCTAGATCTCGTGTTTTCCTTTTTAATTCATGATGTTCAGACTGACTATTTGCCAATTTTGCAGCCACTATTTCATACTCGGCGTTCTTCCTTCTTAACTCTATTACAGCGCGCGCAGCCTTTTCCTCCTCTTTCTTTGCTTTTCCCTTCCAAAACTCCATTCCTCCCTTGATATTGCTAATTTCTTCCTTCCATTCTGCTGTCGACTTGCCCAACCCGCTATTCTTTATAGTGTTTCTTAATTTCTTGTTTTCCAAATGAAGGTCCCTCAAGTCGTTTCTCACAATCTCGGCTTCTTTTGTACTTTTTCAGTCCTGGACCTTTCAACCTGAATTTCAATCTTCAGTTGATAGTTTTCTTCTTGAAGGGCACTAAGGTCCCGAGACATCTTGGCCTTTTCTCGTTTGAATTCTTGTCTTGCCATTTCTAGCTCAGACGGCGTTTCTTCCGATAAAGGATTCTGGATGGTGTAGTTTGTTGATGAGATTTACTGACTATTTACCCGTTGCTTCCTCCATATGTCGTAATCTTGGGTAAGGGTATCAGTATACAAAGCTAATTCCATGAAATGAATTTCCTTCCAATACTTTGCAGTGTCTCGGACTCTCTTCATATATCCTTCACCCGCGAAAGCGAACTCGAACTGTGCTAATCCTCCAGTTGCGGGGAGGAATTGTCGCGAAGAAAACTGCCTTTGGACTAATAGCGGGCATATCCAACTCCTCCCCATAACCCGAGTAGAGGTACCCAATCTTGGCTTCCACATTTGTATAGCAGAACTGAAGGACGGATCCAGGGTGCTCTCCTTGTTATATTCTCGGCGCGAAGATTCTGAAAACTGATACCCAATATTGCTCGGTGACTTCCTTCGGCCATTCTTTTTGAGGTAAGCTTCTAGCGGGGAGAATGTTTTAGAAAACATGTGGAACGGAGTGCGCTCTACCTTCCAGAAGTGACTCAAATCCAAACATTGAGCAACTGCGCGCATCCGATAAATCGTCCCTCCCCTTTTCTTCGACAACTATTCAGGGACCTGAAGGTCTCGGCTAGGATGGTCGGGACAGGGTTGATTCCTTGTTTTAACCTTTCGAAGAAATCAACTACTGCAACTTCGAGATGTCCGAGAACTTTGGGAAAATGACCAAACCGTAAATAGCCAAAGCGAATAGATTTACCCTTTTCAGCATGTTGGGATGGTTCAGAGCCAAATCTCGTAGGGAGGTCCATGGAATGTAAATGGTTTCATTCTTCTTTATCTGTTTTTCGGCCCATGCATCAGTCATGTCTGTCAGTCTCACTAACTTTTTCTTGAAGGTCATCGACTTAGGCTCCTTCACATATATTTTGCCGAATTGTACATTGTCGATGCGGAGTAAGCAGCATACTCTTCTATGGTTGGAGTCATGTCTTCTGATTGAAGGTGAAACACTGATAAGCTGGGTCCCAGAATCGAACCATGGCTTGAATCAACTGTTCGTCTACACGGATGGTGATCAGGTGAGCTATATCCCCATACCTCTCAGTGAAAATGTCTCTAGTGTCTGAATCCCACTGATTCCAAATTCGAACCAAATCCTCAAGGTTATTTTGGCGAACATTTACAGTTATATGTTCGGGCAAATTGGCAACACCCTTCCACTAGACTATCCCCCTTTTCTTTCTGAATTTTTAGAGACCAGTCCCGAACCACGGCATCTTCTCGTTATTTGTGTAATTGACTCCTCCATCAGAAACCTGGTTTTTGGCAACCAACTTTTAATCAACACCTTCCTATATGATGCCTATGATGCATGATGAAATAAAAGTAAAACAAACAAACTTGGTTAGTAAACACAAATATAATTTGCAAACAAATAAACTACCCAATCCAATTATTGCATAAACAGTGTAAATGAAAGGCAAAAGGCATTTTCCGTGTACTTATTTTGGTGACTAGAGCGGACAGAGGTTCGGCATGGCTCTAGTTAGGTGGCTCGTATGGTTCATTATATGCGGTTTTGGTTCTAGATAGGTACTCGAATTGCCCGTACTATCATCTGCTAAGATTAACACGGAGCCTCGGTCATAGCTATCACAGGCTCACGAGTTCAATTCGAGGGTTACATTACTTATGCCTATGCGGAGGACAAGTTAACTCACGAAAGCATAAGTCATATGTAACCCGAAAGTATTCACTAGCCTGTGCGGAGGGACGAGTTAACTCACGAAGGCGTAGCGTTACTTTCACTTAAACGGACAGAGCCCGGGTAGAGAGCTCATGTTATGCGAAAATGCAAGTACACGGTGTGTGGGGAACAACTCATAAACCTTTACGTTTCACTTAAAGAAACTAAACCAAAATTAAAACCATAAAAATTGAAACACAGAAAAACAACCAAATAAGCAAGTTAGAAGAAATATTTACAGCACGATACAAATGCATGAATTTTGAAAATGAGATTTTCGGATCATGACCAAATATTACTTTGAACAAGGAAATTTGAAAATTTGACAAAATGTGTTAATTCCAGACACGACTCTCAACAAGGTGGTCCCAGCGGAGTCGCCAGCTGTAGCGACGTAAAATTTTGGTTTGGGTCGCTAAATTGTGGCGATTTATTAGGAAATTGGAAACTGAAATTTGGTTTTAAAATAAACCGGGAGTCGCCACCGATCTTTTTTCTATGTGTGATCGGACACCTATTAGATTTTTCTTTAAAAAAGAAGAAAGGCCGAGTTAAGGTCTACGTTAAAAGTCAGAGAAAAATTAGGGGTTTGGGAGTCGGTTACGCGCGAGGAAGGTATTAGCACCCTCGCGACGCCCAAAATTGGTATCTTATAAACAGTGTTGTCTTAATTTTTAAAATTGCAAGTTCAAAGTAACATTGAATCGTGATCCGATCAAATCATGAGAAAATTTTAAGTTTCGTTTTCTTTTGAGAAGGATATACCGTTTTAACACGAGTCGATTGATATTCACCCAACATAGCGATGAAATCGATAACATAATGTTTAAATCAGTACGTTGCCTTGCTTATTGAAATAAATAAAAACATGAATAGATATTAAATATAACAACGGGTAATATATAAAATGGCGGACGAAATATCGTACATAGATATATGAAATTA